>NC_081572.1:43206052-43289424 GCF_022355385.1 Mustela nigripes
TGGGGAAGCAGGCTCCCTGCTGAGCAGAGAGCCTGATGCGGGGCTTGATCCCAGGACCCTGGGATCATGACCTGAGCCGAAGGCAGAGGCTTAACCCACTGAGCCACCCAGGTGCCCCTGGAATTCTCCTTTTTGATGGCGTCTTTGTCTGGTTTGGCGATCAAGGTAATGCTGGCCTCATAAAATGAATTTGGAAGTTTTTCTTCCATTTCTATTTTTTGGAACAGTTTCAGGAGAACAGATGTTCATTCTTCTTTCAAATGTTTGGTAGAATTCCCCTGGGAAGTAGTCTGGCCCTGGGCTCTTGTTTGTTGGGAGATTTTTGATGACTGCTTCAATCTCCTTACTGGTTAAGGTTCTGTTCAGGTTTTCTATTTCTTCCTGGTTCAGTTTTGGTAGTTTATATGTCTCTAGGAATGCATCCATTTCTTCCAGATTGCCAAATTTGCTGGTATATAGCTGCTCATAATATATTCTTATAATTGTATTTCTTTGGTGTTGGTTGTGATCTCTCCTCTTTCATTCATGATTTGTTCTTTTGATTTCTATTTCATTGATTTCTGCTCTGTTCTTTATTATTTCTCTTCTCCTGCTAGATTTAGGCTTTCTTTACTGTTCTTTCTCCAGCTCCTTTCAGTGTAGGGGTGGGTTATGTACTTGAGGCCTTTCTTATTTCTTGAGAAAGGTTTGTATTGCTATATACTTTACTCTCAGGACCACCTTTGCTGTGTCCCAAAGATTTTGAACCGTTGTGTTTTAATTTTCATTTGTTTCCATGAATTAATTTTTTTGTTCTTCTTTAATTTCCTGGGGGACCCATTCATTCTTAGCCTCCATGTATATGATTTCTTTCCAACTTTCCTCTTGTGGTTGAGTTCTAGTTTCAAAGCATTGTGGCCTGAAAATATGCAGGGAATGATCCCAGTCTTTTGGTACCCACCTGATTGTGACCTAGGTTGTGATCTATTCTGGAGAATGTTCCATGTGCACTAGAGAAGAGTGTGTATTCTATTGCTTTGGGATGGAATGTTCTGAATATATTTGTGATGTCCATCTGGTCCAGTGTCATTTAAAAAGTCTTTTATTTCCTTGTTGATCTTTTGCTTAGATGATCTGTTCATTTCAGTGAAGGGGGATGTTAAAGTCTCCTACTATTATTGTATTATTGTTGATGTGTTTCTTTATTTTGTTATTAATTGGTTTATATAATTGTCTGCTCCCATGTTAGGGGCATAGATATTCAAAATTGTTAGATCTTATTGAATAGACCTTTTAGTATGATATAATGTCCCTCCTCATCTCTTATTATAGTCTTTGTCTTAAAATCTACTTTATCTGATATAAGGATTGCCACTCTTGATATAAGTATTATAAGGATATCATTTCCATGATATAAGGATCTCTTTTGATGGTAAATTGTTTTCTACCCCCTCAGTTTAAATCTGGCAGTGTCTTTGGGTCTATTAGTTTCTTGCAGACAGCATATTGATGGGTCTTATTATTTTATCCATTCTGATACCCTGTGTCTTTTGATTGGGGCATTTAGCCCATTTACATTCAGGGTAACTATTGAAAAATATTAATTTAGTGCCATTGCATTGCCTGGAAGATGACTGTTACTGTATATTGTCTCTGTTACTTTCTGGTCTGTTACTTTTAGGCTCTCTCTTTGCTTAGAGGACCCCTTTCAATATTTCCTGTAGGCCTGGTTTGGTGTTTGCAAGTTCTTTTAGTTTTGTTTTCCTGGAAGCTTTTTTAATCTCTCCTTCTATTTTCAGTGACAGCCTAGCTGTATATTTTTCTCATTTAGTGCTCTGAATATATCATGACAATCCTTTATGACCTGCCAGGTTTCTGTAGATAGATCTGCTGCCAATCTAATTGTTGTATGTTACAGACCTCTTCTCCCGAGCTGCTTTCAGGATTTTCACTTTGTCACTTGTAAGTTTTACCATTAGATGATGGGGTGTTGACCTATTTTTTATGGATTTTGGGGGGGATTCTCTGTGCCTCCTGGATTTTGATGCTTGTTCCCTTTGCCAAATTAGGGAAATTCTCTGCTATAATTTGCTCCAATATGCCTCTGCCCCTCCCTCTTTCTTCTTCTTCTGGGATCCCAATTATTCTAATATTGTTTCATCTATGGTATCACTTACCTCTCAAATTCTCCCCTTGTGGTCCAGTAGTTGTTTATTTCACTTTTCTCACTTCTTTATTTTCCATCACTTAGTCTTTTATATCACCAATTCTCTCGTCTCCCTCATTTATCCTAGCAGTAAGTGCCTCCATTTTTTTATTATACCTCATTAATAGCTTTTTAAATTTCAACTTGATTACATTTTAGTTCTTTTATTTCTCCAGAAAGCGATTTTATTTCTCCAGAAAGTGCTTTTGTTTCTCCAGAAAATGATTCTCTAGTATTTTCCATGATTTTTTTGATCCCAGCTAACACCTTGATAATTGTCATTCTGAACTCTAGTTCTGACATGCTGCTAATGTCTGTATTGATTAAGTCTCTAGCCATCAGTACTGCCTCTTGTTAATTTTTTTGAGGTAAGTTTTTCTGCCTTGTCATTTTATCCAAATAAGAATAGATAAATGAGAGAACAAAATACTAAGAGGATATCAACAACCCCAGAAAAATATACACTAACCAAATTGGAAGAGACCCAAAACCAGCAGGGAGAAAGGAGAAGGAAAAAAAGTATATATATAGATAAAGATATAGTTATATATAGATATATATCTATATATATGGTATCTATGGTATCACTTATATCTATGGTATCACTTATCTATATCTATAGCTATATATCTATATATAACTATATCTAGATATATCTAGATATATATCTATATGTATCTATTCACTAGTCTAATACATATCTAATATATATATCTGTATCTATAAGAGTGGTTAATAGAACAGGGCCACACACTTAATTTGGGGTGCATTTGGGGCTGTTAGAAGAAACTTGCCTCCCAAAATTATGAAGAAAGAAAAACTTTATATATATATAATATGTAAATGAATATAAATATATAATATATATATATATATATATACACAAACACACACACAAATAAGGGTAAACACAATGAAACACAATGAAAGGATGGAATATGACTGTAATGATGACAATTTAAAAGGATTCTAAAAAAGAAATTGATAAGAAGTTGGTTGAGGGCGCCTGGGTGGCTCAGTGGGTTGAGTCCTTGCCTTTGGCTCAGGTCATGGTCTCAGGGTCCTGGGATTGAGTCCCACATTGGGCTCTCTGCTCAGGAGGGAGCCTGCTTCCCTCCTTGCTCTCTGCCTGTCTCTCTGCCTACTTCTGATCTCTCTCTGTCAAATAAATAAATAAAATCTTAAAAAAAAAAGAATTTGGTTGAGAAAAGGGGGGTAAAAAAGAGAATGTAATCAGGCAGGAGACTAGCACAAAGCCATGCACTAGATAGGGTATATTTTGATCTGTTAGAAGAAACTGTATCCCAAAATTCTAAAGAAAGAAAAACCTATATGTATACAAAAAATGAGGTTAAATACAATGAAGGGTTAGAATAGGACTATAACAATGAAAATTGAAAAAGATTTTTAGAAAGGTGTTGATAAGATAAAATAGTTTAAAAAATTAAAATAGGAAAGAGGAAAAAAATTTTAAATAGAATAAGAAAAAAATAAAATTAAAAAAATTTAACTTTGAAAGACTAAGGAATGGGAAAAGAGCCATGAATTCTGTGTTGCTTTCTCCTTGCTCTGGAGTTCTGCAGTTCTTATTGATCGGTGAACTTGGTCTTGGCTGGGGTTTCTTGCTGATCTTCTGACAGAGAGGCCTGTTGCAGAGATTCTCAAATGTCTTGGCCCAAGGCAGAATTGCACCTCCCTTGCCAGAGGCCAAGCTAAGTAATCTGCTAGAGTTCGCTCTCTGGAGCTTTTGTTCCCTGAACACTTTCCATACCACTTTGGAGGATAGGAATGAAAATGGCGGCCTCCCAATCTCCAGCCTGGAGGAGCTGAGAGCTCAGGGCCCCACTCCTCAGTGTACCCTCAGAGAAAAGCAGTCAATCTCTGGTCTCTGGCCACACTCCATGCTCACCCAGCTTGTGACCGAGCATTTCTAACTCTGGTGCATGGCCCCGTTTGGAGTCTTCCAACCCAGCAAATTCCTGCTGCCCTCTACCGCTTCCGGAGGAGGAAGGTGAGTCTCCCTGGGTTTGCCATTTGTGGAGTCCCTGCTCAGAAAGTAGTGGCCCAAATGTCTCCCAGATCACAGTTTAAGGTAACCCTGAGCTGAAAGCCCACTATTCAGGTCCATCTCTGCATCCGGTTTCCCCCCTCCAATACCTGAGAGCTCCGCTGCACTCAGACACCCTCGGTCCTTCTGAGACCCTGAGGGACTGAGAACACACTGTCCCCATCAAGGCTCCATCCCTCCTTAGCCTCTGGAGTGACGTCCCTCAGTATAGCAGACTTTTAAAAGTTCCAATTTTGTGTTCTGCTGCTCTATGGTTGCTGGCAGCTGGCCCCTCCCCTCCGCAGTCTATCATCCCATAGATCACCTCTGACTCACTTGTCTGCAGGTCCTACTTTCCAAAAAGTGGTCGCTTTTCTGTTCCTAGAATTTCTGCTCTTCTCTTCAATCTCCTGTTGAGTTTGTAGGTATTCAGAATGGTTTGGTAACTAGCCGAACTCCTGGGACCCAATGATATTTATGTCTCATAGTCCTCCACCAACTTGCTCCAACCCCTTCCATGTTGACTTTAAAGTATATAACTCTTCCCACTGAGCATAGGACTATTTTGCTTTTATTACATTACTTACTTATGGGATGACAGGTTGTAACATAGTCTCTCTGGGGAACCTACTGCTTTTCCCCACTAGCCCCCGAGCCAAGAAAAGAAGGAATGGAGAAAATGATGGTGAAAAATGTCCTCTGATTGCTGCCGTATGAATGATCACCGTCATTCTGAACAATTCTGGTATTTCATGCACCAGTTGTTGATTTATGAGTAGACATATGCTAAGAAGGGAACCAGCCTTGGATTGTCCGATTCTGTGGCTAAGCACTAAGATATGGAGTAAGAACACCATAGTTAAGCCATTGCATTCCATAGTTTCAAGCCTCGCTTTGACGGTGAAACCCAAATCAATTATACAACAGGTATAACATATCAGGTCACTCCTTCAACTTGTCAGAGAGCCGTATCCTCACTTCTAGAAGAGTAATCTCCCTTTTCAGGCTTGGGAATGGCATGGATAGGTTAAATGGAAATGTATATTTAAGCTTAAATTTTGAGATTAATGAAATTAACAAGTTTAGTAAAAAGAGGATGGTGAGGGGGTGACATCTCACCAAAAAAACTTTTTTTTGCCTTATTGTTAGATTTTATTATTTGATATGATTTTCACTAGTTGATTTTGGAGCTATTGTGTTGACTTTGTGCTTGTCAGATGGGGCAGCCAGGGCAATGAATTTAGGCTACCAATCATATGCATTCTAAACAACAAATGGAATAAATTTTAAATAGATTGTAAGTTTTCTGGAAGGGAGAGGAATTCTTTGGCTTCATTGCTTATCAATATAGGAAACAACCTTAATCAGTTGAATTCCCTTGGCTTCCTTCTATGCCTTTATCTTCTGTATTGCCTCTTTCCTGGGTGTTGCTTACTAATAAAATCACAGAAATAAAAATTAACTGCAGTAGTGAAATAACTTTACAATTCAATTCCATTTTATTTTTTACTTTTATGTAAATACTACATTAGATGTAAAAGGTCTTTAAAAGATTGTTTTAAAGTCCATCTACCTACTTCTAAGTTATCCTTTAAAAAAAAAAATCCGTAGTAGTACTGATAAATAGGGATCAAGTAAATGAAAACTGTGCAGAACAGAGATTTCATTATTTAAGTCCAGTGAAGTCTGAAAACTTTTCAAAACACCTATATAATCCCTTCGACACCTGGCGTGGCAGAACTCTAATTCTGTTTGAAAAAGTGCTTTTTTAAAAAAATGATGTCTTTGGAACATGCATAAGTGTGTGTGGGACAGAAAGAATCCATATCTGAATATCTTCATAAAGTAGTTCTTTAAATTTGCAAAGCTAGTTACCACTGACTTACGCTGCCCCTTAAACAACCCCTCTCCCTTCAGCGTGCTAGAAAGCGAAGAGAATGGAAATAAGGAGCATGAAGGAATGAAAGAGGAAAGATAATGAAGGTAGGTCAGTGAGGGACTTTTTAATCCCTCTACTCTTTTCCTCTAATATTTTGGGAAACTTCTCAGCAGCTCACTTCTATAAGGAAAATATCCTGCTGGGAGAAGCAAAGAATCAGAAATAGAAGGATGTAGGGAGAATACAAGAAGACGGCTGGGGCAGAGACTGGGGGGGGCGGAAAGGAGCCAAGAGAGGAGATCTATAATTGGATAAAACCAAGTCTCTGCTAGATGGGTCTTCTTTCTATAAGGCTGTTAGAATTAAATGCTATATATATAGAGGACTGAAATGATGTGCAGCGAGATGATTGAGTCCTTTTATCATTGACTAGGTTTATTCCCTTTAAGATTCTGGTGAGGAAATCTTACATTACAAGGTAAATTTACTTCTTTACTTACGCATCTGAAAGCCAAAATCCACCCGGGGTCAAATTTACTTGATCCGTATTCAATGTTTTATGTGAAATGCAAGGTTATTCATTTAACTGACCCTTTTCCAATTAGCCTTACTTATTTTAGCCTCAATCTTGAGTATTATCTGGAGAGCTCACAATCCTGGTAGTCAACCAGGAAGGGTTGGGGGAATTCCATTTAAGGCTAATCCAGAGTCTCCAATTACTTCTGGATTGAGGGCAACCTTGGTTAAGGTCAGGGTACCAGACCTTTATACCCTGTAAGCAAGAATTGGATTTAATCCTCTCTTCACAAATCAAAGTAACCTGAGCAGTCAAACCAGGTCATCTGAAACAGCTTAAACGAGATGGTCACCTGAACACCGAAGAAGCATTTGTCAGTATCACCTTCAAAGCGGTTTATGGCCAAGCCACAGTCACTAATGAAATGGGCCGGATTTGCCTGTGGAACATTATCCTGCATGTTTCGCTGGCAGGGACAGGAAGATGACAATGAAGTGCAGCAAACGCTGAACACGGGCCCAGAAAGGAAGGTGCGCGCTGAAGTGTGTCACTGGAAAAGGCAGAGGTGGCAATGATACCCTTATAATAACATACACACACATTTGAGTAGGTGGAATTGTTAATGTAAGAAAAATTAGAGGAAATTCATATAGTTTGTAATGGGCCCAAAGTATTGGAATAGAGAGAAGGATACACCGAGACAACAGTATACACAGACACACATGCTCACATGAATACATTATTTTTCCATTTAGTTTCTACATCTTCCTCTCCTGACTCCACAAAGGCACACAGGTTACAGGGTTCTAGAAGATTCCAGCTATAGAATTCTATGCTACTCGGAAAATATATGGCTAACAAAACAGTATCCCTGTTTTCTCCTACGTGGTTTATGCACTCATCAACAGTGAAATCTTTAGAAGCAAGTGGATGTCAGATACCAATGATCATAACAAGAAACGATGCAGGAGACTTGTACAAACTTGATTCTAAACCTAATCCTAACTGATGAGATGGTGGCTCTCATCACCTCCATACACACCCTCACACATCCAAAATAGTCCAGTTTAGCTGGTCATAGAGCTAACACGGTGATATGTCCAGGAGATTTCCCAGAAACAAGTATTTGGAGGCCATAAGAGTCTGGGCACCATAGTCTTTTGGGACAGTCTCTCCATGAAGAAGGCCCTTCCTTCCATTGTCAGGTGTAGCTGGAAACTCGTTCACTGAGAGGGGAGAAGGCGAGGCATGACTTGTCAGAACCAGAGGAAGAGGTTGTTGGGAAGCCATTTTCCTCTCACTGAAGCATGTTATATGGCATTCAAGTGGATGTCCCCATAGGGAATTTCTGTCGCTGTTTCTGGAGTGATACCTTTAATAATACGCTGTTGGGAAGAAAATACAATGTTAAAAACATTCATTAACACTTAGTTAAATATTTCAACATTAATATGAAAACATTTAAATAGCATTTTAATGGCATTTACTAGTAAGTGGGAATAGTCTCACTGACTTTCCTTAAGAAAGGCATTCCCGATTTATTTGTTCCCAACTATAGATTAAAAATGATACATTCAGGGAGCCCTTGGCAGGCTCAGTTGGAAGCTGTGACTCTTGATCTCAGGGTCAGGAGTTTGAGCCCCATGTTGGGTGTAGAGATCACTTAAATACAACTTTGAAAATGACATATTCAGGAACTATAAGCATCTGTCAACTAATTATAAAAATCATTGTAATATTAATGGGAGAAAATGATGAACTTTCAGTAGAACCTCCACTGGGGTATAACATGCTTTCAAGGACCTGGGAAAGCAAATCTTTTTCTCTGGACCAAGGAAGCCTCCTTGACCACATACTGCTCAGGGAGCAGAGAGAATGCTGGACTCTGTCCACCCCCTGCCCCCTGCACCCCTGCCCCAGCCAGGCTCCTACCGCCCTGCACACACACCAGACGCATGATGTGGATGCAGCCACTGCAATGGCTAGGATGTCCCTGATCTCATCAATCTGCCTGTGAAGAAGTACTGGTTAGTTCATACAAAGGTACAAATTATCACAAAACTTTAAAAAGACGTGATGATTTAAATCATCACTGCTAAAGCAAACTCATGTTGACATAGGACTCATTACAGGGAAGACTTTAGGAATTTTTAGTTTGGAAACAGCTGAGATACATAGAAGCTTTAAGATGATCTGAAATACACTTGGGCTTGGGTATGAAATATACAGCCCACCATGTAAAACTTAGCATCAGGGTGACATGAAGAAGGGAAAACAGCAGCAACTCAGAGGCTTAGAAAAATCTTTAGGAAGCTGCTTAGTAAAATTTTTGATGGCTGAGAGTATGTACAGGAAGTGGGCAAAATTGGATCTGAAAGCATTTTTGATTTATGGATTGTAGGTGAAGCTGTGCTACTCATCCTTTATATTTTGCATTGAAAATGAAAGTCTCTTTCTTTCTTTCTTTCTTTCTTTTTTTTTTTTTTTTTGAGTATAGTTCCTACACAATATTACATTAGTTTCAGTCCTTCAATCTTTTGTTCCCTGATTCTGGGAGTTTGTTCTTCCTTACAGAGAAGGGCCTATGGAACTCAAATAGTTCCATCTGCATAGTTAATGACATTAACAAAACTGTCTATTTTGTGTTCCTAATCAAGTTCACATTCAAGAACTGTAGTCTCATGCCAGAAATCCCCTTAAAAAGAAGTGGCTGCAGCCCTCATCAGCTACCTGGACATGTCAGTTCATTGAAAACATAATTTCACAAACCATCCCCCCCTATAGAGGAGTATGTAAGCTGTGACTGATTAAGCAGAATTAAGTCTTGCTAATTGGGAACTGGACACAGATCATTCTAACTAGTCTTGAGGGGGGCTATGTTGTGCAGAAAGAGCAGAGAGCCACGAAGATGTATGGTGGAACAGTATCCTGAACAACACAAGTAGAACTTTTGGCTTTTGTGTCCTAGTCCCCAGCCACCCATGCTGCTGATCTCCCAAAATGCCAGGCCCACTTTTGTTTTCCCTGTTTTGGTAACATTCTAGTTGCTAGACTACCGTGGCTCTCAAAATTTGCCAGGCCATGGCCTTTTGCAAGGTGACAATCTAAGAAACAGATCACCCCGGACTATGACCTCCAGATTGTAATCAATGGAACCAAAGGACTGCAATAAAGGATGATTTAAAGGAATAAACTCAACAGTTCTGGGCCCGAGTGTGTATTTCAAGCCACACCAGGGTCCAAGGCCCTTGGGGAGGAATGAGGTTGTGATCAAACAGAAAACATAAAAAGTATGTATTGCTTCAGACATGACAGATCTGATGTCCATGCCCGATGGCAAGCAGAAGGCAAAGTGGTCATCTGAGACGTTTAGAACGCTATACACAGCTCAAGCTGTGGGCTGTGGTGCATGCAAATACCAGCTCTCTCTCTCATCACCGCATCGAAGGCTCCTGGGAGTGGCAGCCAATACAGGTCGCTCACTGGTGTAGACATATAAATATAGAAGATCAAGAGCCAACGGTTGAGTTTCACATGGGGGACTCATCTCCTCTGAACCGAGCACAACCAGAGTATCCTTTTCTCCCAAAACAATTATTAGTCAGAACACACGCACGAGCACCTACCTCTTTAAATGTCCCTGGAGTGACGATCAGCCGGTACGCTATGTATGTGGGGATGCAGATGAAAGACGAGGTCCCTATGCAGTAACCCAGGATGATACTCCACTGAGGGTAGTTATACTGGAAAAGTCGGAGCTGGGGCGGGCTCATCAAAAAACTGCAGATGATGAACTGGAACCAGAATGCCAAGAAACATTACAAATCGTAACGACATCCTTGCAGATAGGGGCAGTTCTGATACCCCAGACCCCAGATGCTAAAGCTGGGATCCTTTCAGGAAATCCCTCAAATGTGAGAGATCCTTGATTGAACTCTGACGCATAGAATCCACTCATTGCTGAGCCCGAGCTGCAACCAGGAAACAGCCAGGTGCTTGTACTGATTCTCCTCTCCACCCCCCATCTCGACCCTTCGAGCAAGGATGCCAAGGCCTCAGAACGTTTTTTTCTGAGGAGTTAAAGCAATCCCTTTGGGGCAAAGGGGAAAGCACCGGCAACTATGAAAAGTGATTTGGGTCCGGTCTTGCCAGACAGTGGAAGAATGATCTGGGTGGCCTCTCCACAGCATCTGCCCATCCTAGGGCCCCACAGTTCTCTAGGTTCTGTTTTCACTTCCTCCTGCATTTCCCAGCTGTCAGATGGAAGTTACCTGTGTCCGGGAGAGATACTAAGGTTCTCAAGACCTGGAGAAGCCTTGGGCTCCTGGGTATATGTGTCCCCTCTTTTCTTGAGGTCTCTGCTTTCTGCATTGAGAGCCTTAGCCTGGGGTTTCTACAGGCATGGCCCTGCCACGACGTGTCTCAGCCATGAGTGACCACCCGCCCTGGCCCTCATCATGACCGGAAGTGTGGAAGGAGAAAGAAAATTCAAATGAAAATATCTCCCCCCCAAGAAACACCACGGTGTGTTCCCAACACTCAGTTTATAGGTTTTCTTACTTTAGTTTGGTTTCCAGAGGGAGAGCATAAACACCAGTTTCTGCCTAGTAACCACAGGGCTGAAATCGTCACTGCTCTTGATTTAATTTTATTACTCCGTAGTCATAAAGAAAGTAGTGATGTAAACTATTTGTGTGGTTCGACAACTATTTATATCTTTCCTTCTTTGTCTGCAGGTAATAAAATGGGAAGTTGTTAAACACACATCCATCTTCCCAACAGTGTTATCCTAAGTCTGGGAGAAAGCTTTCCCAGCGCAGACCCTTCCCGGGACTCACTGTCCTCACCCCTGGGCCCAGCTACTCGGGGAGCTAGTTCTGGAACATGGCAAGGCTGCACCGTGAGGAGCCTTCTATAACTCCTTCTCATCTTCACGTCAGGTATGGGAAACCCAGCCCAGTTCAGAGAGGCCTCAGGCTCCTGTGGTAGCCAGTGTGTGCAACTCTGGACACACCCCATGCAGGAACGGCTCTGCCTCTCCCTGCTCATATATATTTTCTTTTTTCTGAAACTTGGCTTCAGTGAAAAAGAATAGTTTTAGTAAGCGACTGCTTGTTCACTGAAGGCAGCCTTAAAAAGCGCAGAGCCAGGGATCTGGTACAGAGACCCAAAAGTGGAAGACGAATTTGCCTCCCATTCGCTGGGCCCTAGAGCACTTGCCTTTAGAGGAAGTGAGTAAAAGCAAACACGGCAGGGGTCAGGAGTGACGGGCCTCAGCCAAGTGTGTGCATGAGTTCTGCCGGGCATGGGAGCTCACGGGGCATGATTGCACACCACACATGTTTGCCCAGGCTGCAAGATAGCCAGAGGCTCACAAAGATGAAATACTATAAAGCCTGGGGCCAGGACGAGGGGAGGGAGCCTGCGAGGCACTCGCCTTGGGCACAACAGTTAAGTCGATTTTAGTCATCAAGGGGGAATACTTTAGTGCAATATTTTTAAAAAGACAAGATCTGACAGGGCCAGATTAGGGTAAGGTGAGCGAGGTGAGACACGCAAGTCCAGGTCAGGCCTTGTGTTTGTTTATTTAAAATGTTGAAATCTGCTGACTGGGGACTTTCCTGCATTAATTTTGGTTTTTAAAAAGTGTTGTAGTAAAAGGTAGTAGTTTTGAGTAGTTTGGGCCCAACCCCTCCCCCCCTTCCATTTGACACCTGTGGCCTTACTTGCCTCTCCCACATCTCAGCCCTGGACATCCTTGCCTTCCTGGTAGGGGATACTGAAGCAGAGAGACAGAGCTTCTTCCCTCAAGGAACTCAAAGGAACTCTCCTCTTTTCTTTGAAAACCAAATGAAAGGATTTAAGTAGATTATCAAGAAGCACAGGTAATCACATAAATTACTGATCCATCTATGTGAGAACTGCGTCTAGTGATGGCCGGCTAGGCAGTTCGTGCCAGCCCTCTCACGGAAAACAACGAAATGTCCTGGATTTTAAAAAAGACATTTTTTTTTTTTTTTAAACAGATGAACATAGGGGAAGGGGAAAAAGAGAGCAAGGAAAGCAAACCATAAAAGACTCCTAAGGATAGAGAACCAAGAGGGTGGATGGAGAGAAGGGGTGGAGGTGGGCTGGCTGGGTGACGGGATTATGGAGGGAGCTTGTGGGGAGGAGCACCCCGTGTTACAGGCAAGTGATGAATCACTCCCTTTACTAAACATTACACGGTTCCCTAACTCAAATTTTAAAATTTTAAAGAAAAATATACACGTATTTTTAGTTTACCAGTGAGCTGATCAGGTAATAAGAACTACCAGGCCAAGTCTGGGGGAACACTAGAGCCACCAGAGCACTCCCCAGAGCCGCTGGGCACTGAGAACTATCTGCTGCCCAGGGCAGTGGTTGGCTTTGGTTTTGGAAACCTGCGAGGGTCAGGGGAATGGAAGTCAAGCAAAGCTTCTGGGGTACAGACAGACTCACGCAGCATCACAGAGGCAAGAGGGAACTTACGGCTCACCTTATATGTTCATGTCCAGATGTATGGGCACAAAAAGTACCAAACAAAGGGCCGCCCAGAGAAAGTCAGAACAGAACACACGAAGGGATTTTCCCTTGTTGTTTTAAACAAGACGGGGAAGGAACAATGACCTCTATGTCAAAGCCAGAGATGTCCCTAAGACAAAATGTTTGGCCCAGACATTCCTAACAAGCTAGAGCCTGATGGAAGGACCAGTCCAACAAGCTTTCTGGCTCTATGAGATTAAAAAAATTCCCTCCAAGATAAAATTACAGTTAAAATGAAAGAACTGGAGAGTGATCCCTGCTGACGGGCCCGGAGCCACTTTACGCAGGGCTTCCTTAGAGCACAGCTGGGATGTGAGTAGGGAGCTTCGGCGTCTTGGGGCAAGTGTCTCCTTCGGAGGGACACGGGGGGTGAGCACTGAATGCAAAGAGGCAATACTTGGAACTGAATGTTCTCACCCAGGTCCTTGGGCATTAGATGGATTCTACTTTTGACTCAGGTCCACGCTTGAGGACTCTCGTGTGGGGCATCTTGAAGAAAATGAATACGAAATTACAAGGACCCCTCCTCCCAGGGCCTTCAAGAGCAGCTGAGGAAATCCTTCCCAGGTCTTGAAGAGCTCTTACACGTCACATGTAACCTGGGACCCTTCAGGCTTCAATTTCCTTAACTGTAAAATGGCATATGAGGACTATGCTCCTTCATGGAACGGTTGTAAGGATTCACAGAGCAATGGATCTAAGTTTAGCACGAAGTCTGGTCTGGCACCTCATGTTCAATAAATGTTATTTATCATTCTCACGGAGCAGGGCTGTGATGGACACATGCCACAGGGATCCAAGCCCCGACTACCCTTCCATGGTGCTGGAAGCCAGAAAGCGGGGAAGCCTGGGGGACACACTGACTGGGAGGGACACCAGAGGGGCTTCTCAAGGGCTGGTCATGTTTTTATTTCTTAGCATGGTTCCTGCTGCGAAAGCATGCTTGATTTATAAAGTTGCAATGAGAGGTACACTTCAGATTTACACACTCTTCTGCAACTCTGTTACACTTCAGCACAATTTACTCTACATAACAGTTGGGGTGAACCTTTCTTCCGGGCCAGGGAGAGGGAAATGGCCACTCACCAGGAGAAAGAGAGGGCTGATGGCGACCCAGCAGATCCTCCAAAACCACCCAGGGCTGAAGCCGAGCATTTCCTTCACGTCACTGCAGAACTGAGTGATGCCTAAAGTCACCCGCAAGAGAAAGAGAGATAGGCTGAGGGACGACATGGACTCCCTCAGAGACAATGAGCAGCTCTAGAGTTTGTCGCGGCGGGGACTCAGGGGCACCAATCTGGTCTGAAAGTGGGACAGGGGACTTGTCACAAAACTGCATTTGATAGCCAGCAACGTTCTTTCTACATGGAGTGGGCGAGGCAGGTGGACATTTGGGGAGGGACCCAAAGCCCCCTCTTGGCGCCCACACTGCGCTTGACTTCTGAGATCTCAGCACTCATCTGATTTTACTGGTACTGTAGAAAAGAAAGTTACATTTTATCTAGGAATCAGGACCTCACTTAACAGAGACGGACTTGGACCATACATTGGAAACATTCAAGAGGAAATTTTAACAGCAGATTGCCTGCTCACATGCCAGATCAAGATCAAGGTTCTTCTATAAAAAATATGTGCATGTGAGAACTGAGAACTCCTCCTGGTGAGAAACTGGAAACGGGAAGGCGAGGCGCCCTGCAGTCCATTCCCCGAGAGCCTCAGCAACAGCCAGGTCCCGTACCCTGAACTCCATCCTTGGAATCACTGAGGAGGCAGGGAGGGATTCTTTTTAAAACACTGGGCTCATGTGCAACTCAGAATATGGGGCCTCCCCTTCTTCACGTTACGTGTAATGACAAACAGGCTAAGGCTGTTCTATTACCATAGAAACCAGGGAAATCAATACATTTTCAGAATGAAATAATCACTTCTTGATTTTAAAGATGAAGAGAGGTATCTCTGAACCTGGTTTCTCTCTCTCTCTTTCTTTCTCTCTTCAAAGATTTGAATAATCTGTACATTCAATGTGGGAGTCGATCTTAGATCAAATCCCGATTTCGATTTCTCTCTCTTTTTTTCTTCAAAGATTTTATTTATTTATTTTGAGTAATCTCTACATTCAATGTGGGACTCAAACCCTGAGATCAAGAGCCACACGTTCAGAGCACCTGGGTGGCTCAGCCAGTTAAGCATCTGACTTCGGCTCAGGTCTGGTCCTGGGATCCAGTCCTACATGGGACTCCTTTGCTTATCAGGGAGTCTGCTTCTCCCTCTCCCTCTGCCTGCAGCTCCCCCTGCTTGTGCTCTCTTTCTCTCTGTTAAATAATAAATAAACTCTTAAAAAACAACAACAAAAAAAAAACAGTCCCATGCCCTATGAATGAGCCAGCCAGGAGCCCCTGAACCTGGTTCTCTTCATGTCAATTGCCCAGGTCAGCCCATCCCCACCCACGGATTCTTGGGAGCCCTGCCGATGGACCCATGTCAGCTTCCTCTCTCTGCTGCTGCGAGTTTCACCCCTATCAGATTGCACCCCGGCATCCCAGGGGCTGAACTGGGGATTTTGCCAAAGCAGATAATCTACACGGGAACATTCTTGCCTCTTCCCTGGGAGAAGGTCTCCCAGACTCTATCCCGGGGCTTTATGGGGAGCTCTGTAAAATACGGGTATATTATACCCTCCTCAAATGCATTCCCCGTGCACTGGTTCTTCGTTGTCTGTGCCGCTCTCAGACCCCGCAGCATCTCCAGCCTCCTCCACGGGTGAGCTCTATGGAACTGGTCAGCCCACGCCCTCTAGGTGAACATTTAAACTCAGAAGGAGACAGCGTCCTCCCACGAGCCAAGGAATCTGTGGCATGGAGTGTGGAGGACATGGTGACCTGCTTCAGAAGAAGCCACTCTGCAGGCGTGGTTTTCCAGGCCCCCAGGGAGGTGACGTCTGGTACCCTGCCCCGGCTTTCTTGGATGAAATCAGCCCTTCTCTATTCTGGGGGCTACAGGCTGGTGTAGAAAGGCTCACGTCTGGTGGAGGGAAGCATCTTACCATAAAACCAGTACACAGCCACAGCCTCTATGAGGACAACGGTGAGCACCGCAGGGCCCGTGGCGTACTCCTCTAGCAGCTTCACCACGTAGGCCCC
Source organism: Mustela nigripes (assembly GCF_022355385.1). Lineage (NCBI taxonomy): Eukaryota > Metazoa > Chordata > Mammalia > Carnivora > Mustelidae > Mustela > Mustela nigripes. Next base: position 43,222,385 of record NC_081572.1, read on the forward strand.
TCCCTGGAAAGGAGACGGCAAACGAGTTAAGGGCCCTCCGACGCACTGCCTCCTCTTCATGGGGAAGGCCGATAGCTGCTTAACTTTGACCAGTCCCACCTGGGACCTAATATAAATTTCCCAGAGCCTGCCTCTGAGATCAGCCCTCGCAGCGTGGGCCAGACAGCTCGGCACCAGACGTCCCTTCCTGTGCTACAGAGCACTGTCTCCTTGCTTCTTCTCCCACTGAGCTTTAAGAGATAGACTCAGAAGAGTCCCTGGATCTGTTTCCAACTTCCTTCCACTTATGCAGCACCTACTGTATACTCTGCCCTAAAGAATCCCAGTCCCTGGGGCGCCTGGGTGGCTCAGTGGGTTAAGCCGCTGCCTTTGGCTCAGGTCATGATCTCAGAGTCCTGGGATCAAGTCCCGCATCGGGCTCTCTGCTCAGCGGAGAGCCTGCTTCCCTCTCTCTCTCTGCCTGCCTCTCCATCTACTTGTGATTTCTCTCTGTCAAATAAATAAATAAAATCTTTAAAAAAAAAAAAAAAAAAAAAAAAGAATCCCAGTCCCTAAAGACAGGACCTGGGCCAGTTCGCAATACCAGACATGCTGAGCACATTGGTTCTGGTTTCTCCTTCTGTCTTAACTTGCCAATCCCTTGGGTCCTCCTCAGGGTGCCCCCCGCACCCCACCCAACCCTGTTGACCATAGCTTGAAGATGCAGGTCTTCAAAATCTGCCTTGAGTCAGGAGGACATAAGCCAGGGATGGCTGTGGGTGTGATCTTATTTCATTTTAACTGTATTTGCCTCCGCTTAAAAAAAAAAATCATGGGAGAGGGTCTGACTTCTTCACCATTGCATATTCTCTGGGGGAGACAAAGTGAGATTACAAACAGGAGATGCCAGCCTCCAGATATTCTGGATATGGGGACATCAGGGCAGTAATCCCACAAAAGAAGCCCTAAAGACTGGAAAAGCAAATCTCAGTTCTTCTCCAGACACACTGCAAAGCCTGAAATCCAGCTGGGTCGATTGCAAGATGGAAAGCCCTCCAACTACCAAGCACAGAACAGATTCTACACACAAACACTGCCGGAAACAACTTTCCTCCTGATCCCTGGTGACATTTGCAGAGCAGCATCAACCCTCTTACTTGGTGCCAAAGCCAGGGCGCCACAGAAGATGGAAGCAAAGGGACAGGTTCTTGCGGGGCTCTGCTGCCTCCGCAGAGGCTACTCAAAGCTGGGGGTTGCAGTACTCACGAAAGTCAGGGTGGCCAGGGAGCCAAAGAAGCACGTAATGACGACACCAAGCACAAACCACTCCCGGCGCTTGGCCCAGATGTGCGGAAACTCGTCAAGCACAGCTGTGATCACCCCCTCCAAGCCTGCAAACTGAGAGGGACATGCCAGCTGTCACAGGGGAGGCTCAAGGCCAGTGTGTTCCCTTCGAGGACAGCGAACGGGAAGGTAGGTGGCTGGTCATGATGGGCTCCCCACAGACCCAGCCCTCGCTGGCAACGTATCACCCCGTTTTCACGGTCATAAAGAAGCCCCCCCCCACCCCAAGCACATCAAGGAAAGAAACAGAGCGCCCGGACAGGACTGCTTTATGTGAGGCCTCCTGGGGAGACTCCGGCTTCACCAGAAAGACCAACTCAAAGCTGAGAGTCTTCCCACACTACTAAGTGCCAGGTGCTGAGTCAAATGTGGGGCAGCAGGGCACTGAGACCCAAGAGGGACCTTTAGGGTCCCTCTGGTGCAGGGACAGCACCCAATAATAGCAGTTCACATACCTGAGCCCTGTTCTGTGCAGACCTCTTACCCTCATTAACCCCTGAATGACTCTCGCAGGTCCTAGAGGGCCATGAGCAGCTGCAGGGAGGCCTGAACCAGGGGCTGAGGGAGCACCGGGAGGGAGCAGCCAACACCTGCTGGGGTGGCCAGGATGGGAAGGATACGCGCACCTTCCTCCCCAACCCCCTCGTCTCCTCCAGAAAGCCAGGCTTCCCTCCCCATTCACTCACGGTGCTGTCCAGGCCCAGCGTGATTAACATCAGGAAGAAGATGATGGCAAAGAAAGTGGATGCTGGCATGTTGGCTATGGCTTCTGCATACGTGATGAAGAGGAGGCTGGGGCCTGAGACAGAGTGGGAGAGAGGAGGAGGTGGTCACCGACACCTGCCCTGCAAAGACGTCTCGGGGAAACGCAGCCACACCAACAATTACACTTCTGTCACGGGAACTTACATGTGAAATAGGCTTTAACACACCCCGAACACTTGCTCACACTCCACACCATCCCCCCTGCCCATCCTGACATCAAGAGAGGGAAGGAACCGCAGCCATCTTAAAAGGTGTAAACCCTCAGTCAGTTGCGGGGGGAGGGGTATGGATGGAAAGAAACCCAAGACCCTAACACTAGCAAAGCTACACATGGGAATAAGAGTTTCCACCACATCACAACTCAGAGCTTTTTTTTCTGGGCCAGGACTGATATCCAGAGCATTTAGCTCTCTCTGATGGTATTAGCTAGAAAACAGTAGGAAAGGTGAAACATTCCAGAAGAGTCTTGGAGGCCTCGGAATAAAGACCTCCCGCTATTTTTAAAGTCCCTTTTGATAGTGTGAGGGACATGTCCTCCACTTCTCACGGGCTGGATGGAAGTGCCTGAGCTTGGGGTACCAGGACGAGCACAGCTGTGCATCAGGTCAAAGACGGAAGTGTGTTGGCAAGAAAGCCCTGGGATTCCATCCACAAACTTCCATGGCCACTTCTTCAATATCTGTCACTCCTTTTCCACGAAAACCTCACAATACAGTAGCGTGACTACGTCATCTATATTTTATTTTTCTCCAAGGGGAAATTCGAAGGATTAATAATCATTTGCTTATTAGACTTGGACTCATCGCCAGACCAAACACAATGCTTTTAAAAGCGCTCATCCAGTCATCCAGCTGCCGCATCCCCTCCCCGCCATGGCTGAGCACGCAGAAGGCGGTAAGTTTCTCCCAAACCTTGGACAATGTTTAAAGGAACATTTAGAAATAGCTCAAAACTTAGATATCTGTAAGGACCCAAAGAGCAGCCAAGCCATTCAGTGAGAGCAAGGGACATAAAGAGAACACAGGTTCCCACCTGCATCTTTGGCCACCTCGGACACATCCTCATTCCGCATCTCGGCCATATACCCGAGCACCGTGAAGATGACAAATCCCGAAACAAAGCTCGTCATGCAGTTCACCACGCTGGTCACCAGGGCGTCTCTGGAGCAGAGAACCCAGCGGGACTGAGACACTTCCAAGGACAGAGTCTCAAGAGCACCAGTCTCCACCCGAGGCCCTCAGGGACCTGTCCTGGTGTCCCCTCTTGTCTGCCCCAGCCTGGCCTGTCACACTGGTTGGTAGTTCGAAGCACGGGCTGCCATTCGCACCATGCATGGCAGGGGGTGAGCCCGGGGCTGGTTATAGTGATGTCCTGTGGTGAACTGGAACCACCCAGACCTCCTGACTTCAAACAAGAATTGCTCTGGGGGTGCCTGGGTGGCTCATTGGTTAAGTGACCACCTTCGGCTCAGGTCGTGATCCTGGAGTCCCAGGATCGAGTCCCGCCTGGTCAGGCTCCCCGCTGAGCAGGGGAGCCTGCGTTTCCTCTGCCCCTCCCCTCCTCATGCGTCCTCTCTCTCTCAAATAAATAAATAAAATGTTAAGAAAAAATTGCTTGGGGGGCGCCTGAGTGGCTCAGTGGGTTAAAGCCTCTGCCTTCGGCTCAGGTCATGATCCCAGGGTCCTGGGATCGAGCCCCGCATCGGGCTCTCTGCTCAGCTCTCTGCTCTCCTCTCTCTCTCTGCCTGCCTCTCTGCCTACTTGTGTGATCTCTGTCTGTCAAATAAACAAATAAAATCTTAAAAAAAAAAAAAAAAGAAAAGAAAAGAAAAGAAAAAATTGCTTGGAAGCAGGGTCTGGATTGGAGGCAGGGCCATGAGGGAGCCTTGGCCTCACATTCATAAAGTCCCCGGATTTAGACTTTTGACACTATGTGCAAATGAAGTTATGATCCTGTCCCAGGGATATCCTGACACTTTTTTAAAAGAAGACCTTGTCATCCAACTTCAGTTTGGTGTCCCAGTGCAACACCACATTGCTTAGGGCAGTTGTGGATTCCTTTGGAAGAGAAGGTGAACTCTGTAATCATCTTATGAACAGCACAATTAGATTGCTGGTCACTGCCCTCTGTGAGAGGGCACTCAAAGTTAACTCTAAAGATGATGAGTGATAGTGAAATCATAATTGGTAAAACACTCTCTGTTTCATCTAAATTTCTGAAATGAGACTTTGCCACAAAAATCATGGTGGCATTCTGCCTTGTTCAAAATAGTTCAATCGTTATACTTTTGTGAATATGTACATAAATAAATAATCACATTAAAATTCTTGTTAAACACATTAATAAGTAAAATCGAAATATTTACTATATGTTGCAATTTTTAAAAATCTGATGTGGAATTTCTTAATTAAAAAAATATTGTGTGTGTGTGAGAAGCTCTCGCAAAACGCAAGTGGCCTGGGGCCCCTCTCAAACCCTGACTGGCCTGGGGAAGGCTAAGGACCTGGTGGGTTCTCTGGCCATGGGGGAACTGGTCAGGGACCTGTGGGGTGCCTGGGCCCAGCCACGCCTGAGGCCATTGTTTTGAGCACCTTCTTCTGGGCCAGCTGACAATGCTCACTCCACTTTCAAGCTTTGCCCGGGGAGCCCCAGATACTCACTGGTAACAGTTGTTGTTGAACTTGTTGTAGCTAGCGAAAGCCAACAGGACCCCAAAGCCAGGACCAAGAGAGAAGAAGATCTGAGCGGCAGCATCGACCCACACCTGGCAGCAGAGGTGAGGGTGAGGGCCAAGCCTGGGCCATACTCTGGCCTCCACCCCTGGCTCCACACAAAGCAGAAAGACCAGCTCTCAGAGATCCTCCCCGGGGCGACCACATACCATGTGGAAACCAATGTGAATTCTCTTCCTCACATTTTAGCATAAGCCAATCCACTGCCCTTGTCTGTACTTTTCATGCTTGTTCTTCTGATTTAAAACATTATTGCGGATGTGCCACTGAGCCTACATTTCTGTTGTCCCTGCTGGGGGGACTAGCTTCCCTTAGTAAAATGACAGGCAGGTGCCCCTCGTTTTCCCTGCTATCTTACCCCCGTCTCCAGCAGTTTCTGCCAGTTGGGCTTCAAGTAGAAGAGAACACCCCTCCAGGCTCCGGGGAGGGTGGCCCCCCTTACCAGCAGGACAGAAAGGATGATATAAGGGAAGGTGGCTGTCACCCATACCACCTGTGAGGGAAAAGGGCAGAAACACAGATTGTCAGCTTGTGGGTCTTGGTGGCTTTTATGCTTGAAAACCTCTAGGAAAGGAGATGGACCTCTTCTTTTCTGTAACTATAGGAGGCAGGGTGATGCGGCAGAAATATCAGAGCCTTTAGAATCCGACGGGGCTCTGATTCCCAGCTTGCCAATACTCCCACCTCCAGACCCACTTCCCACCTACAATATGGGAAAACACCCAGCAAAGGACAAGACAAGAGGGTAGCCAGTGGATATAAAGCATGGATCACAGCCCATCATGGGCTTTCAACAACTTTCTGCCACGATTATTCATTGTGACACCATAGGAGGGTTAAAGGAATCTTTTTTTAAAAATCAAACAATGGTTCCTGGGATTGGTCCATTTCTAGAATTCCTGAACAGATTTGGTGAAGAGAAATTGAGCATTGTGGATCCTGTTTGGTGTTGAAGGCCAACAGTGCCCCTCTCTGTCTAGGGCTGTCCAGGCTCCCGAGGGCCCCTTGGCAGTCAGAGTCCTCCTCACCTTGCCAGACATTTTGACACCTTTCCAGATGCTGAAGTAGATAACAGCAAAGATGCCCATGATGCAGAGGGTGAGCTGCCAGCTGATGCCCCCCAGGTCCTGAAGTCCCTTAGACCGATGGATCTGCAGGACATGGCGCCTGGAGCCAGTGAGAAAGAAAGGCACGTGAGATGGCCTGTGCAGTGAGCGGACCAGGCAGCATGCCAAGGGAAGGGACAGACATCTCATCGCGAGGACCCAGCAGTCCCTGAGCCTCAGAGAGTGGTGGCCCTGCCCATTCTGAGGGACAGAGCAGCAGAACAGCACATCCAGCCCACAGGCCCTGGGAAGAGTACTCAGCACCACCCACCCTCCTCCGACCCGGGAGAAGACTCTCAGGCCCCCCTTTTCTGGATGGGGCAGCTTTTGGGTGTCTGGGTAGTGCACCCCTTTCCACCCCAAAATCCTGCTCTCGTGGTTGGCAGCCGCCAGAAAGGTCCGCATTGAAGAGTACGACGTACTCTAGGCATCTTCCTCCAAAGGGTAGGTCTCGCTTGTGAAGTGAATACAGGAAACCAGAAACTCTTTGAATAGCTGCGGACTACTGCAGCAGGGGGAGGCTTTGATTCCCTGACAAGGTGCCAGGGCCAGAGCGGGGGCCCAGGAAGAAGGCTGGTTCTGACGTGGAGGAGTCATTTTGGAATGCGAACCAAGGAAGGGATCGGCCTGGGCACGTGGGGGCAGCCTGGCCTGGCACATTACAAAGGGGGGAGGGGAGGAACAGCGCAGAAGGCCAGATTAGGGAGCACTCAAGGTCGAGTCTCCCAGCTCCACATCAGTGTGGTGGCGGCCCTGCCTCTCGCTCACTTACACGTACTGCTCTTGCCCTAAGGGCTTCATTCCCCCCCAACACACACACCAGGAAAGAGAAGAGCCCCTCCCTTCCTCCGCGGAAGCCCCACCCCCGGGGGTGTGGCCTGCCTCTACCAGACCACCCCTCACTTACATGCACTTACGTGTAAAATTCTTCAGCGGGGGACGTCGAGTGCAGCGTCCAGGTGACGTTGTTCCCCGAGAAATAGTTGGTGCAGTTGCCGGTGTTCCAGGAGTTGGTGCAGCTGGTCCAGGGCAGCTGGTCGGTGAAGGAGGAGATGAGGTAGTAGAGCGCCCAGGCCATGATGGTGTTGTAGTAGGAGGCGATGTAGAAGGCGATGATGCAGATGGCGTAGCCGATCCCTGGGAGGGGAGTTGGGGGATGGGGGGCACGTTTACAGGGCGGCCTGACAGTGACAGACGGACAGACCCCGGGGGCCTTGTAGGGCCCTTGCAGCTCAAGGGAGCGGAGTGGGGCTTGCTGGGGGCTGCCATCCCCCTCATTCCCCAAGGCTCTGGGAGGTGCTGGACAGGTGGCAATGTGGTAAATTCCTTAGATATATTTGCAGGATCACACGTTTGAGAAACACACACACGTGTGTGCTGTTACTGCTTTAAACTCTATTTTGGTTGCTTTAGATTTTTTTTAAAGTTATTATTATTATTATTAATTTGAGAGAGAGTGAGAGAGAGCACAAGAGGGGAAGGGTCAGAGGGAGAAACAGACTCTGCCCGGATGGGGGAGCCCCATGAGGGACCCCAGAATCATGACCTGAGCAGAAGGCAGTCGCTAAACTGAACCATCCAGGCATCCCTATTTTGGCTGCTTTAAAAAATACTTTTATTTGAATACAGCTGACACACAATGTTATATTAGTTTCAGGTGGACAACAGGTGATTTGACGATATATATATAACGCTCTACTCACCACAAGTGTGGCTACCATCTGTCACCACACGACGCTGTGACAGCACTTGATTCCTGATGTGGTGCCTTTCATCCCCAGGACGGATTCATACCATAACGGGAAGCCTGTACCTCGCAGTCCCCTTCACCCATTTTGCCCACTCCCCACCTCTTGCCTTCTGGCAACCATTAGTTTATCCACTATAGTTATAGGACTCTATTAGATCTACTTGTATTTATTTTCTAAAATGCTTATTTTATTTTTATCATTACCATTTTTAAGTTTATCTTTTAGTAATCACTACACCCAATGTGGGGCTCAAACTCATGATTCTGAGATTGAGTCACATGCTCTAGTAGCCAGATGCCTCAGGTTTGCTTTTGATTGCCATTTATTCTGTTTCTCTTTAACAGCCGCATACCACTCGAGCCGTCAAAAACTTACTACTCAAGTCATCGCCCAGAGATACCTTCAGGCCCAGCTGATTCCGGAAGAAGGTCCCCAGCTCCCATACTTTCCCCTGCAGGACCTACCTACCTACCCACCCACCCACTCAAGCCTTTTGGTTACCTTTGAAAATCGGGCAGATTTTCCTCCATATGGAAATGCATCCGTTTCGGTGGTACTGGCCCAGTGCAAGCTCCATGTAGAACAGTGGGATCCCCCCGAAAATGGCCATGATCGTGTAGGGCAGGAGGAAAGCCCCTGAGGCAGATGAAAGACAATTTCACCCCCTGCCCACATCTGTGCCAGGACAGCCCAGCTGATCGGGACACCCAGGGTCGCGCTGAGATTCACGGGGAACTATGATGCTCGAGTCTCATGAAGCCACTCTGTGCTGCGTGACCTCACACTGTGGTCCCCTGGCCTTAGCGCCTTCCCAGAGCTCCACGGTCAAATGGGGCTTTCAGAGAGTTAACGAAGGCAGCCGAGAGTACATGGAAAGAAAGCTGGGTTCAGGATCAACCGACCGGGCCCTGGAATGGGTTGCACATCAACCCACCCTGAAGACGGGGGTCACTGCCCCTCCCGGAACATGTTTCCTCCCCTATAAAATGACAGTGGCGGAGGGCTGAGCTCCCCAGCTTCCCGAGGCCAGCCACACGAGGAATCACTGGTGAGCTTAAGGACACAGATCCACCCACACCCCCGACGCGGAAGTTTCAGGTGTGGGTGTCACGACAAAAATGTGTGACCTGCCCAGGTGATTCTGATGCAACCAGAGCTCAGGACCCTTGAGAGAGATCACCTGTGACAACCTGCGCCTGGGCTCCAATAATTGGCAAGTCCCTGAATTCCTATCTGTGGCTGTCCCTATCGTTCCTGGCTCCAGACCCTTGTTACGGATAGGTGGCTCTATTCCCGTAACTCCACTAAGTCAGAACGCTCCCTTCGGAGCAGCCTTGGCAGGTGTGGCTGAGAAGGGTAGTTTGTCACAAAAGGAGGACACCTGGAGCTGCTGTGTCACCAGGGATGCTGGCGTCCCCGGCTCTTGTAGTGACACAGAATTTGGGAACATTGCGGTGGGGATTGCTCACCTGTCGCCTGAGTCTCAGCCCAAAGGGTGGGTCAGCTGTGATTTTTCCCCGCTGACTCTCCCTCCCAGAAATTGCTTTGAACCTAGAAACCGGAAGTTGGGGCAACTCGGAAAGGTCCCATCTCACTTACAATTGCTCTGGGTACATCTGGCTTGGGAATAAGAACCACATTGTGTTCTCATGGTGGCATTTGTCCAATGGGTTTGCTTGACTGACTTAATGGTGGGGAATGAGTGTGGGACAAACGTCCCCAGCACCTTATAGAAGGTGAGCCCTCTCCAACTGGAGATAACTTCCCTCCTCCTGGGCAGGGAGGGCTGGGCTTCCCGCGCCCCCCCCCCCCAACCCCCAGCTTCCTTTGAGGCCACGTGGATCTAGTTCCTTTAAAAGTGCAGCAAACCCAGGCAACTCCACGTCAGGCCATGGAGGACATGAGGACACTAAGGAATTCTCCCCAAACTTCGTTTCAGCCGCCCTCCCAAATCAGCTACCAGAGCTTCTGTCAAATAAATAATGGCTGATTTGACTTCTATTTCTCGTCCTTGTCCCATTTTTGATAGCCAGTCCAGCGTCAACACAGAGGCACCGTACGTTACTCACTCCTCTCCATTCTACTCTCTGCAGCTCCCACAGCCCTGCCTACAGTCTGCTACTCTTTTTGATAATTTACCAGTTAACTGCTCTGAAGTCTTGGGGGTGGAAGGAGGAAAAGGAGAGAATCTCTAGCCTCAAAAATCTAACACTCTTGGAGGAGACAGAAGGCAGATCCAATGTCTGGTTTGGGGTTATTATTAAGGCCATGCTGTGGCTGGGTTCAACTCTGGGTCATGCTTAGATTCCAACTCAAGACTCCGGATCTGAGCAGAAGCCCTTCTCTGATCACACACAGGTCCAAAGGTCCAAGAGGGCCTGGGACCCTGGAGCCACTTCCCAGTTTCCCCTCAGACAGATCTAGCCTCTCTGGCCTCTGCCGAGCAGAGCCCGCACAGGGCTGATGGCCATTCTCACATCCCGCTGTGAGCGTGCAGTTGGGACCTACGGGGATGGGAAGGGAAGGGGGCCCTTCCACACATGAAGCACAAGCACCCAGAGAATCTGGCAAAGTCAGGTTTGGGAGAGCTTTCATCTGACTTCCTAACCCAGGGAGCCGCAGACATGCTGACTGAACATTGGGCTTACTGGGAACCCATCTTTCGGACCAGCTTGAAAGTCCAAGCAATCATGTTCTGAGACTCATCAGTTTAGACAAGACAGAAAAGACATGATCTCCGCTGTGTTCTCCTGAGAGGACCTTAAAGACCATCACCGGCTCCGAGCCTCTGTTTGTGGCCCAAGATACTGACCCCCTCCATTCTGGTAGCAGATGTAGGGAAAGCGCCAGACGTTGCCCAGGTCCACCGCATAGCCAATAACCGACAGGAGGAAATCCATCTTCTTGCCCCAGGTCTCCCGCTCCCCTTGGTGAGGCTCGGCGACTAGAGCAGTGGTGGCAGCTGGAAGGGCGTGCTGAGTGTCGTCTGCGGCACCAGGGCTCGGCACCGCCGAGTACCCATTGGAGATGTGGCCAGACTCCACCTTGTCCTCAGGAACGGGGACCCCCTTCTGTAGAACCCCATTTTCCTGACAATCGTCTTTATCCTTACACGCGGGCAGCTCCTTCTGGGAATTTAAGGGCGTGGTCTCCATCCTGCTGGCTAGGGGACGATAACGACACCCATCTGCGGAAGTCCCCAGCTGAATTCAGGGCTTAGATCCTGGGATCTCCTCCGAGCTTTGTTATCAGCGGGATTGAGAGCTCTGTTGGAAAGGCACACAGTGAAGGGAGAGCAGAATTACGCATTCTCCTTGTCTTTGGTATTAACTCAACAAACACGGTAAACTCCGTTAATTAATGGGATTACAAAAGCATCTGTCAAGCGTGAAACATCCTGTTTGCTATAGGGCAGTCAATAAAATCAACCCAGTTTTCAACCTAGATGAGGTATCAAATCACAGTCAAGTCATCTGAAAAGGAAAAAAAAAAAACCCTGAAACAATAAAACAAACAGGAATGGACAGCAAAGCACCCAGATCTCGCATCAGCTTTGTTTAAGAACAAGGGACCGACTTCAGTTTGAGGGACCAGCACCGCATCCTGGAGCTCACCAGTCACCCAGAAGAAGGTAGGAAAAGAGCTTGCTTCACCAATGCTTTGCAGAGCACTTACCTTGTCCTGGATGCTGTGCGGGGGAAAAGAAACCCAAAGAAAGGAGCTGTTGCTGCCTGCCAATAAATTAGGATGGTCCTAAGCCCTTTACACCAAGCATGCCATGTATTTTACATAAATTATAGGTATGGCTTTAAAAGGACGAGAGTAAAGGCACCCCTAGCTTCTCAGCTGTGGACTTTTCCCCTCTTCCCAGGGTCCAGCCTGTAGAGATTCTAGCTGCTTCTGGGTGTGTCCAGTCCTTCTGTGCTCTGCAGAGCTGCCTTCGCCTCGTGCCTCTGCGGGTCCACCCAGGCTTTGAAGGGCCCTGCTGCTCACCGTGGGTTCTGCCAGCCTCTCCCAGCTGTCCTGAGCCAGATGCACCTGTTATTCGGCAACAGTGGGCAGGCGGGGAGAGCCGGAAGAGCCAGCGAGCGGAGCGTGAGGGTTACAGATGCCAGCATGGCCGGTGTCTCTGAGCCCACACAGCCTGGTGGCAAGGGCTGGCCGGGACCTCGGCACCTCCACAGCGCTGCCGGGGCCTTGGTGTGGGGAAGTCAGAGCAGCAGTTGGGACCCAGGCCTCGTAAGTCAAATGTGGGGCAGAAATTTGAGCCCTTTTGGACTTTAAACCTATGGCCTGTTGTAAAGTCATCAGGAGCCAAGACCTGCCAGCTCACTTCATTTCATCTGGGCCTGTACTCTTCAAGCTCTTGAAATAATCTGGGAGTTGAAACAGGTTTCTGTTTAGCTCAGGTCACATTCTGCCTTTGGAGATGTCCAGGGATGAGCTATCGATGTTCACAGCTGCAAAAATCTGCTATTACCCCTTCAAATCCGACAGCTGGAGGATGGCTAGAAATGGACGGCTAAGAAAAAATGGCCATGTCTGTCTCCTACCTCTCTGGGGCTTTCAGGGACCAGAACTGAACTGTCCACACGTGGAAACGTGAAGATAAAAATGTAGCAAAGAATGAGAGCAGAGGAATGGATTCACACCGATGACTGCGTACATAAATATTGGCAAGGGCGAGAAATGACCGAGAAATGACTTAGAGCTCTGTGTTCACTGGGTTCCTTTCTCTGCAAAGCAGAAAATAAAAATTTAAAAGGGCTTGATTGTTGCCAGAAAGATTACAGCAACAAGAGAGAGACCAGCCAGCTCCATGGCTCTAGGGGACTGGGTGGGTGTCCCGTGTTCTACCCTTTCTACCTGCTTGGCCCCCACCCCCTGACCCCACCCTGGGCTCAAGGTTGCTCACAAATGAACATGAATTTTGATAAGGAGTGCTCTAGATAAAACCCCATTGTGCCCATCTTTATGCCGCTCTCAGCCTCTCCCTGTCCCTCTCCGTGGAAGCCCTCAGGTTAACCACCCATTCTCTCTCCTCCACCATAAGCAACCACGTACCAAGCTGAGTGATTTTTTTAAAGTTCATTATTTTTTCGAGAGATGATGAGGTGTCAGAGTATTTAAACTCAGAGGTAAATTATACCTGCCCTTTGTGGTCTCTGGTTGTGTTGTCTGAAGCAGGCCTTCACACTTCCCTTCGGCCTCAATCATCGGCCTGTTGTCTGCATTGAACACTGAAGAAGTTGAAGGTCAGATGACAGAGCTAAAGGGCTTTACCATGTGCAACCCCATGGCACCCAGTGGGCAGAGCCAGCCTTGACCAAGGCTCCCCCTCCCCCACCTTTCTTTCTCCACCTTCGAATTTTTACCCCGAGCAAAAATTTTGCAGGAACTTCTCCCTATCTGGGATACCACATTGCTGCTTGCATTGAACCTGCCGCTCTGGAAGCCTCCCCCACAGCTGGCTCAGTGCCTGGAGCGCGTGACTCTTGATCTCAGGGTCGTGAGTTCAAGTCTCAGGTTGGGTGTAGAGATGACTTAAAAAAACAAAACAAAAAACTGCAGCTCAAGGAGCAGCTATACCATCCAGTCATTCTCTGGCACATACCCCATGATCTATGGGAGAGACACGTCACCCATCTCTGAAGAATATCGTGGTCGGGGGAGCAAACCCTTAGCCATACTAGAGACTCTGTGAACCTCCTCAGACCTGAGTCAAGGGATTTGTTCTAGGTTTCCTATATACTCTCTCCTGGGGAAGCTTGCAGGGAGGCTGGAAAATGTATGTGTTGCTGAACTTTTCCGGACAATGTACGTTCTTCAGTATCTTCAGGGGTCCGTTCCCTAAAGCAACTGATCTCAATTTCTTGGCACCTGCTCCTAGAAGCAGCTAGAAGAACCAGCTCCTAGACCAGCTACTAGAAGAATAGTATGTGCTTCTCTATTTTTGTTGTGAGCATTACAAAGACCTTGTTTCCTGATATATTCCCCAGCACTTTTTTTTTTTTTTTTTAATTACATCAACAGGCTGAAATGGCCCAAGTCCTAAGAAAGCGGGTTAAGAGGGATCCTGGGCTGACTCATGACTTTAAGCCGGTCACACTCCAGACAGCTCCGCTCTCTGGCACTCCTGATCACAGACCCTGGGGTACAAACATAAGTTACAGCCACCCAAAGCCACCAAACGGGCAGGAGATATGCATCTCCTTTTTTTTCTCTGCTTCTCCCAACTGGAAAAAAAGCTCCTCCCAGAGACTCAACCAGACAGCCAGGAGACCACGGCCTGGCCCGGACCCCCTTCTGCCCGAGGCTCTCGGGCTCCTTTCCTACTTTTCTGATTCTGTAGAGCACTGGCCACCTTTTCCTACTGAGTCCAGCAGATCACAGTTGAGAGCAGGCTGCCCTGGGAATATAGAAGTAAGAGTTAAGAAAATTGGCTTCTAAGAATGTTCTCTTCAAAGCTTCCTTTTTTAAAAAATATTTTTCTCCTGCTGGGTAGAGGTTGCGAACGAGGTCACTGTTACAGCTGTGACCTCCTCCAGGCGGCCTTTGAGTTTCTCCGTGGCCAGAGAAAGCCCCAGAAGCCTTCCTTTGCACCTTGAGTGTGGGCCCTTGCACCAGGCAGACCAGGTGACAGGCGGGGGTGGCATGACGTCATGCTGGTCCTGGGTGGGATGACAGCCTGACACGTGGGACCCTCATCCCCGAATCTCCGCACGCAAGCGGCACGGTGATGCCTCTGTCAGGCTGACAGTCTGCTTTCTGTCCACACTCCTGCTTCCTCTCAGCCCAGGGGGTGGCCTAAGACACCCCACTTCCCCCGCCCTCACCCCACCCCCACACACATATACCCCTCAGGAGAAAGGATTGTTTCTATTTCAACTTCTTCTGGTCAAATCTCCATTCCCTTTCCCACAAACCCTGCTTTTGTAGCCAGGGGAACCAGGATCAGAACAAACATGTAATTACAGCAATTAGTCATGAAACCACACAGATCTTTGGAAATGGCCATGACCTGACTTGGCCGTTGGACGTCCGTCAGCACATTCTAAGCAGAAACACTGGAGAAAGTTTGTACTTTGACTTCACTTGTTGAGATCAAAGTGAGTTCCTGTCTCGGGACACTCGGTTTCCATTTTCAAAAACCAAACCAGACCCGGCACGGATGATGGGCGTACCACAAGAACAGAGTAATTATAGCTCAGACAGCCAAGTGGAAATTTGCCTTCTCTCTTCAGAGAGGGCGTCGGATGTTCCCAACACACCTCCCTGAGGACCGGAGCGATGACAAAGCTCTGGTGCCCATTGCCGGGGAGCCCCTGGGCTTGGCAACACTAATTCTGCAAAGGTACACTGTATGCCTACTAGATGCCAGGCAGGCTCTTGGAGGCAAGGCAGGTGCAGTCCTGCCTGCATGGAGTTCATGGAACAAGGCCAAGCTCTGACTGTGGGAAAACAGTACTTGTGCCGAAGAAGGGAGAGGCAGGGGTGCTCGAAATCCCTGTCGTGCCTCCCATTGGAAATGGAGCTTCCTGCGGACAGAGGCACATGTTGAGGTAGCTCACATCTCGAGCCCCAAGATGCCTTCAGAGTCTACGAGTCATCCCTTTTTCCCGATTGTGCAGTTTCTGTCACAGGAGGCCCGGATGTGAGTGGGTTCTGACTCGCAGTCGCCCAAAGGGACTCCTGGCTCACCTTTCAAACAAAACAGACTTCACCATGTGAACAGGGAGTGCAGGGAAATCCCGCCTGGTTTTGGACCGAAAGGGCTAGAAATGAACACTGCTTTCCCAACCAAAGAATTCTTTGTGTGAGACCAACAGTTCAATTTTTTGGAGTGGGATTAAATAGTCTCTAATCCTGAGGGCCGTCTGGGCCAATCACCGCGAGAAAGGACAAGGGTCTCCTGTCCAGAACTTGCCCTGCCTGGGGGAGGGGGGAGCTTCGACCGTCTCTGCACACAGAGTGCAGAGTAGAGAGGATGAGCCCTCTGTGGTGTGGTCGACATCGCTCCAGAGGCCACACGAACGTGCTGGGGGTTGTTTACCTTGTCAGTGTCTAGCATGGGGACAACGTCAATAAATGACAGGGTGTTGACAGCCACTGGGCCACCACACGTATGCCGTCCCTCCTGCCCCGGTCAGGCAGACCGGGGTCCAGAGGCAAAGTGATTGCACTCCATCCCACGAGCCCTTCCTGTGATCATTCCTCCCAATCAGCTCCTCTCCATGGGGTCACTGGGAAAGCTGTAAACAGCAGAGTCCTGGGCTGCTGTCCCAGAGATTATAATTCAAGAGATCCATGTGGGTGCTGCATGCTTAACGGGTGCCCCGGTTTCATCAGGGGCAGGTGGGCCCATTGAGCGCCCCCCAAGTGTATCCCCACCTCAGGCCGTTGCTGCCCGAATTATCCCGCATCCTTGGAGGCCTGAGTTCAGTTTCTATCCACGAAGCTTCACTCACCACCCCAGCCCAAAGGATCTCTCTCTACTCTGTATGATCCCCAGAACGTCACTCGTCACTGATTAGTAGGTGTCATTAGTCATCCTTTTACGTCTGTTCGCTTTGGATGCCTTTGGTAGCAGGGGCCATGACCCACACATCTCTGGGCTCAAATATGGGCACGGCCGCCAGAATGGAGGTTGTATTTTGGGTTCCTTGGGTGCAGGGCCTGGGGAGCCCCAGCCACAATGCTGGTGGTTTTGAGCCTCAAGTGAGGCACAATCCTTTGGTCCCCAGGGTCCCATTCTCAGGGGCCCTGCCCCACTCCTCACCCTTGGGCAAGATGAGCTGTGCATCTTGGCAGGGGGTGGGGAGGGGTGGGGAGGACGGTCACAGCAGTCATTTCCATGGACTCTGGACTAGAAAGACGGACATGACTGGGATTAAAGAAGAGTCCGGGTTGTGCTTTTAGACTCTGAAACAAGTACCAGCAGGCACACCCATCAACGGTCTATGTTCCAAACGTTCATGTGTGAGCTGCTTGTTTGGAACGTAGGATGTGTTTTCTCCCTACAGAAATCCACCTTGTGAAGGGCGGGTAGCCTCCCAAACTCGCTTACAGAATCCTGGTTTGCCCGGAAAATCCAGAAACATCTAAAATGTAAGCCGTGGGACGCAGCTCTGTGAAGGACGACAAAAGGGAATGCGGGGACAATGAAGCTGATCGGGAGGTATCTGTCCGCCCTCATCTCTCTGGCCTCACGCTCTTTCTGGGTCTTGAGCAGAACTAAACTTCAGGAGAGGACAGGAAGTGGGGAGACTCTTGGCGGATTCTATGGAGGGGGTCTGGGCAGCCTTCTAAGAGCTGTAGAAGGTGAGGACACTCCGTTTTTATCACATTGAACCCCACAACTCACAACTTTTTGCTGAAAACGAAACCTCTGCCACTGTGTCTCAGCATGGACAGGCCAGGAGAAGACGTGGGCAACTCAAACAGCCGATGTGTTAGCTCGAGCAGGCTGAGGAGTGCCCCTTATACCTTCAAAACCCTCCTGTATGGTTGTAATGCAATCTACGCCATAAATAGAAATCAAGATCAAAAAATGGGGCAGATTCCAAACACAGATTTTCTCGTCCTTCATACAAAATAGATCACTACAACTACTTTTGCGTAAAACAGACATGATTAGACCCACAAACAGAGCCGGTGAGGGGGAGGGTGGCGAACACCAGCCCCCACCTTACCCCAGGGGTGGTGGAGGGGGGGTGGTGTTTGGAAGTGAGGGTAGATTTACCTGTGGCAGCTGAGCCAAGCAGAGAGAGGGGGGGCAGGGAGAAAGGGATTTGAAGTCGAATTAAGTACAGTGGGAGTGGTGCAGGCAAGAGGAAAGAGGGAGCCCACCCGTTTTTCCAGACGGGGCAGGGAGGACACAGCAGCCCAGGGCTGAGGTCAAGCAGCAGAGAGGAGGGGCCCACAGAGGCCACAAAATGCTTCTGCTTTAGGAAATGTTGCCTGTAGGGACCTACACTCTTAGGTCAAGAAGTTCCGAAATGTGCTTTACAGTGTGTCGTGCACGATTGGGGACAGTCATGAAAATCAGTTCATCGTTACATAGGACTGACCTAGGCCTCGGATGCACAGAGGTGGAAGCAAGAAGTGGATTCCGACCCCTGTGAGTCTGTGGTCTCAAGAAGTAATCCTCTATCCTACAGAAGACACCCTTGAGAGAGTGTGGGAAATTTAAATAAGGGCTGTGATATTTGTGTATTTCATAAAAGTTGATCCAGTT
This sequence comes from Mustela nigripes, assembly GCF_022355385.1. Classification (NCBI taxonomy): domain Eukaryota; kingdom Metazoa; phylum Chordata; class Mammalia; order Carnivora; family Mustelidae; genus Mustela; species Mustela nigripes. The sequence continues at coordinate 43,240,299 of NC_081572.1, forward strand.
GTGTCCCAAATGTGAGAATAACGGGGCCATGCTTATGTAGGGTCAATGTCCTCATTCTTAGGCGACAAAATGTCAAGTATTTAGATGTCTGCAAACTCTGAGTTTCAACAACAACAAAAAATTATGTGCTATATAGATTGCCTCACTGTTACACAAATTATGTCATACATATTATACAGAATGAATCAAACTACATATACTACAGGTGCAAAAATTAGAGCAAGTGGACACACAAACATGACAAAGTGTTAATGACTGGCAGCTCTGAGGGAAGAAGTTTCGCCAGGCCATTTCTCTGAGTTTTCAGTTGAAATGTTTTAAAGATTTTATTTATTTATTTGACAGACAGGGATCACAAGTAGGCAGAGAGGCAGGCAGAGAGAGAGGAAAGCAAGCTCCCTGAGATCATGACCTGAGCTGAAGGCAGAGGCTTAACCCACTGAGCCACCCAGGCGCCCCTCAGTTGAAATGTTTTAAAAGAAAAAACTGGGGGGAGGAAAATCATTCCAGTCTTCAGAGCGCTGGGAAACCTCCAGTCAGTCAGATCTCCCTGTGGGCCCAGGGTGCGCCCAGAATAGCATATCTCCTCTCTCCTCTCTCTCTCTGGGCAGGGCCTCCCTCCCCTTTCCTCCGGCCCCTGCTCCTTTCCTCTGAAACAAGAAAAAGAGGCAGCTAGCTGGATTCGTGTTCAAAAACAACACACCCAGGGGAGAGGCAAGAACAGAGGTGTAGCAGACACAAGTCCTAGGCCGGGCTGAGCCCTCAGAGCCACGGGTGAGCTGGAGTAAACCACAAGGGACCCGGAGCCCTGCCAGCTCGGCCCCTCCCTAAAATTGAGGGAGTCCCTTAGTGAGAGGGAAAAAATTCCGTTTATCTTCATTCAGCAGCTCAGTAGTAATGGAAATAAAATGTTCTTTTTCTTTGAATGTGCCAAGAAAAAAATAATACAAAAACACAAGAAGGCAACCTCCCAGCCTCCAGCTCCGGATTCCCCCAGAGCGCACAGCTGGCTCTCCTAGATCTGCCTTGGCCTTGTCGCCACGCCCCCGCAGCCCCACCCCATTTCTTCCCTCCTTACCTCGAATAATGGCATAAAGATCTGGACCTCAGGATCCCGGGAGTCCTTCCCCATGCCATCTCCCACTTGTCAGTGTCTGGAGACCCTGGTCACCAGGCCGGCCCCAGGAGACATGACCCCCACGTCACCACACTGCTGGGATTCATCTCTCGCTCTGCAGTCCAGGGGGTCCGGGGATTACTGACAGGATATCCAGCCCTGGCTTTTAGAAAGCCTATCACTTGGGGACCCCTGGCTGGCTCCGTTGGTGGAGCCTGCAACTCTTGATTTCAGGGCTGGGAGTCTGAGCCCCATGTTGCGTGTAGGGATAACTTAAAAACAAAATAAAATAAATGAATTAAAAGTAAAAAGTCTAGGGGTGCCTGGGTGGCTCAGTCAGGTAAACGTCTGCCCTCAGCTCAGGTCATGATCCTGGGTCCTGCTTCTGGCTCCCTGCTTAGCGGGGAGTCTGCTTCTCCCTCTGCCCTTCCCCTGCTCATGATTTCTCTCTCAAACAAATAAAGAAAATCTTAAAAAAAAAAAGTAAAAAAAGCCTATGTCTTAAATACCCACTAATGAATAACGTTGGCTGAGGTTGGGGTGGTAACCAGGGAAGAGAGAAGGCCAACGGCCTCACACTGACCTCATCTCTACGCATTTTGTCACCCCACACAAGGCTGGGAGCACATTCCCTTGCTTTAAAGTTTTGTTGTTGTTGTTGTTGTTGTCTTTTATTTGACAGAGAGATCACAAATAGGCAGAGAGGCAGGCAGAGAGAGAGGAGGAAGCAGGCTCCCTGCTGAGCAGAGAGCCCGATGTGGGGCTCGACCCCAGGACCCTGGGATCATGACCTGAGCCGAAGGCAGAGGCTTTAACCCACTGAGCCACCCAGGTGCCCCCATTCCCTTGCTTTAAAAACGTGTTCTTGACCCCCCGTAAAGGAGCAGTCATCTCCCCAGTCACCAGCAGCCAGTCCCGGTCAGGCTGAGGGAGTGCCCCTGCACAGAGTCTGTACTCAGAGATCATTTCAGAAAACAGACCCAAGTCAGTACGATAAGCTGTGCCTAGAAAGAGGGGGGCTGTGTTCAGCCTCTGGTGGGTCTAGCACCCACCCGAGAAAAGCAGTTCACCCTCTGCTCCGGGAAAATCCCTTCTGCCAGGTGTCTCCCCCAGGCCACTTTCATCTATTTTCCACCCAGGTCCCTTCCAGCAAGATGCCCACTTTTTCTTTCCTTAGGGTGCTAGAAGGTTCAGCCCAAAGACTAATTGCCCCAGGAATGGAGAAGTAGGGCAATTTATCAGATCTTTGACTCCACACCCAAGCCTGTGACTGTTATGTGGAAACACCACAGTCCTCAGAGGACCCGGGGGCTGACCGGCAACAGATGCGTGACTGGAAGGAAAATGGGCAGAGCCCAGATCTTACGGCCTGGAGGCCGTTGCTACCGCTCCGCACCCTGGGCGTCCTGTAAAGGGGATGTGGGGGGTGGGGAAATCCAGGTTCCTGTTTCCTGTGGGTGGTTGAGGTGCAGGATTTGACTTGTGCAAACCTCTGCATTCCGGTGACCCCTGGGGGTCCCCAGGGGACCCTGACTGGACGGCAACATCTGGGCAGAGTCCCGGGGCTCGGACATTTGGCAGCATCATTTCCAGTCGTCTTTGCTTAAAGCAGAGAGATTAGGGTCACGGTCACAGGAGTGGAGGGGACTCGGACATCTGGTTATGCGGGGCCCCCTTCTGCTGCTCACTTGGAGCTGAGGAGCTGAGCTGCGATGGGAAGAACTAAGGTGTGAGGTAGCTTCTGACAGAAAAATTACTCCCTTTGGACACACAGGCATCTTTCTTCAAAAAAAAAAAAAAAAAGTCAAATCATGACCATATCCTGTTGGTTCATTAAGCCAAATTGAAATTAAACTTCTCAGGCAGCCCTGCCTTTGTTCTCTCAAATGAAACCATTTGGTGATAGGAAGGAGAAGGGACTGCCCCTCACTGCCTTCATTTGTGGAATCATGTTTCTCTTCAGAAGGGGACATCAGGGATGTTTCTGCAAGCCTGCCCTCGGAGACGACCCCCTTCAGGCAAGCACCCCCACACCATGGCACATGGCCCATTTGTGAAGCTCTTGGCCATGCTTCTCCGAGTTTCATCAAAATACTCTCCCAACTCTAAATATCCCCCACAGAGGAATTTGAGGTTTTCCTGATTCCACTGAAGCTTCAGCATCACTCTGTCCCCACCCTCACCCCTCTGCCCACCCTTAGTATATGTTTTTTAAGCAAGAGACGGAGAGAAATGGGTTTGAGGAACTGTGCTGCTCTTAGATTCCTGAAATGTCCCACGGGCATCACCAGAGCGCTGAGGGGCCTTCTGATGAACTGTGAAGCAGTCTCAATCTGCTCTTGCTTGAGTTCAGTGAAAAAAAAAAAAAAAAGAAAGAAAGAAAGAAAGAAAGAAAGAAAGAAAGAAAGAAAAGCCCATATACAAAATGGCTTGCTTAGTTAGCCCTATCGGAACCGGACTCTCCACAAGGTACTGGGAGCAGCCGACCCCACCCCAGTCGGTGGTAGGAAAACTCCCTTTGGGCACCAGCGGCTCCACACAAAAGCAAGGACTAGGACAGAGTCAAAGTTGTGTGTTTCCCTCCACTGCTCAAAACCCAAATGCTAATAATGCCCCTCCATGTCGTTAAACCTAAATCCCAATGTTGCTTCCTTGGACATTTTTCCTATGTAACTGAAGGCAAAACACATTAAATATTTGATCCAGTCTTAGTATGATGAGAGCTAGCGGACTCATAAATAATCCACTGACCTGGTTCATTTTTCTGGACAAAATTGAGCATAAAAGTACACACACACACAAGCGCTGGTAATGTCTGACTCTTAGAAAGTCTCCCCCTCTTAGATTCTTCAGAACCCCAAGTGAACCAGAAATTCTTTACGCAAAAGACCCAGTGCCCAAGGAGACGTGCTCCCTCGGGTCCTTCCGCTCCAGAGAGCGTTTTCAAAGACATATTTAAATGCATACGTTTTCTTCAGCAACTGACGGTTCCACGCTTGAACCGTGTAGAACAGCTCGCTGGAGTTTGAGTTTCCCCATAAATTCTGAATGGCCCGGGAGGTGGCTGAGCGTGCACCGGCTCTGCCAGTGGGAACAACCCAGGCGCACGGAGACTCGTCCCACTTAAGAGTCCATTCAGAGATTCCTCTAGATCCTTGGGCATTTCTATCAACCAGAAGCCTCCCGGCAGAAACGCCTCTGCACGCAGCCACCTGCACGCCACGGCGGTAAGGGACCAAACCCGAGCCGCGAGCTGAAACTAAAGCAACTTTTCCCCACTCGTGGGACAACGCTTCGCCTAAAGCACATCTTCACAGGGTCTTGCTCTGGTCCCCAGGCCATCGGAACAGCCCCCCGCGGGCGGCAGACCAAGGAACCCTCCAGTGCCCCCCAGTCCCCTGGACCGCGCCCTGTCCCCACCCGTGCTCCCCTCGAGGGCGGCGGCAGCGCCTGGAGCCCACCGCGCGCACACGCCCACCCACCATCCGGCGCCCGGTGGAGCCCCCGCGGGGTGGGGTGCGGCAGGAGCGGGGATTCGCAGCCGGGCAAGCCGACCCACCTGCCGGGAGTCCGTGGGGAGGCTGGTCCAGGGCCCTCGGAGGCGGGGCGGCCCTCGCGCCCTCGAGGCACCGGGGGCGCGGCTGCCTGTGCGGGAGCGGGCGCCAGAGCGGCCGTATTTGTACTCTCCCGTTCCCTCACATGGTCTGATCTCTAGATATCCGCCGCCAAAGAGCTCTTTAAGAATTTTTGCGTCACTTTGAGCTGCAGAAACTTTACGTTTCCCGCGTGGTCGCGGCTCTGCGCTCCCCCCGGGGTGGGGGTGACCGCCCCGGCGCTCGCGCGGGGTGGGGAGGGGTGGGGAGGCTGCGCCTTGCAGGGAGCGGGTAGGGGGCGGGGCGGGGCCCCAGGAACGGGAGGAGGGGGGCTCCCTCCCTAGGAGGGACTGTGCTCTAGGAAGGAACTGGCAGAAGGCCCAACAGAGCCAAGAATCCCAACTTTTTCTCTCTCACCTCGCAGGTGGGCGGGCCGCTCCCCAACCAACAGGTACATTTCCACCCCCACCAGCTGCTCCCCAAGTTTAGGGTTCTGCTCAAAATCACTCCTGCAGAGCGATCTTTCTGGACCACTGACACTTGCCCATCACCCTCACCCTGAATCCTGATGTTTTCTTCCTAGGACTTAGCACCTGGCATTCCTGGGATTCATCGGCCCCACCGTGGGATGTGCGCTGGGCCAGAAGAGACCTCGTCTCATTTCTGGCCATCCCCAAGGCCTCTAGCAGTCCCTGACCTAGTGACTCAATAGTTACTTGGAGACAGACAGACAGAATGAATGAATGAATGATTTCTCCTTTGGTTAACTAGCCATACTTTAAAGCTGTATGGAACAGATTGTCCGGGTGGTGATGCCGGAGGGGATATGCCTGCCCCTGGTGTGGCTACAGTAAAGAACTTTCTACAGTATTTTAATTATCTCAAGAGGTTCAACAGGAGCGTATTGTTTTGCACCGTGTGAAAACATTGCTTTGATAATTAAAAAAAAAAAAAAAAAAACTGAGTTTAAAAGTGATTTTTAGTAGAATTTTTTATTTTATTTTATTTTATTTATTTATTTATCTTTACCTTTGAAAAGAACAGATGGAGTCCTTGCTTTGGGATGCCCCTGAGGCAGAGATGAGAGGGCACAGACTAGCCCATCACCCTCCTCCCAAAGGCGGCCAGGGTAGAAGAAAAGAATCACAAGCTTGCAGCCCCTATGTCCTTGGAGGAACCGAGTCAGCACATAGGGGGCCAGGTTGAGCAAGTGTGTCTGCGGGGGCCCTGGCGGCCTCTCCTGACCTGGAAGGAATCAGTGTGAGGCTTTAGTGCCCTCTAGACGTCAGGGGGGCGATTGCAAGGTAGTGGTGAGCCGACTGGCATTTAAGGGCTGCAAAGCCAGGCTGGTGATTCCTGGGCAAGCTTGGGAAATTCATCTAGGGCCAAATCCCCAGGGATCTCCTTTCCTGAAGGTTTCCCTTTCATCTCTTCTTGGCTAGCTCATCACCCTCATCCCTCACCCTCACTGAGGTCTGCGGTCACCGTGGTTAGAAGTTAGTTTAAAACCAGGCAGCATTTCTTTCAGAGTTCAAGCCCCTTTGCAACCGTAGGGCACTTACTAGAGCTGTTGTTCCCAAATGACAGCAGCTGGTGTGAATCAAACATTCCGTCCCTCTCGTTCTTCCTTTCCTTTGTGATAAAGTGGGAAAGGCGGAACTTGAAAAGGGAAACAAGGGGCACCTGGGTGGCTCAGTCTGTTAAGCGTGTGACTCTGATTATGGCTTCAGATCATGATCTCAGGGTCGTGGGATGGAGAGTGGATCCATGCTGGGCGTGAAGCCAGCTTAAGATTCTCTCTCTTCCTCTCCCTCTGCCTGCACCCCCTCCAACTCCTCCCCTACCCCTCCACACCCACTTACTCTCTTTCTCTTAGGGATGAAAAAAAAAAAAGGAAACAAAACTCAGGCTGGTTTATTCCTAGTTTTTTAATCAAACTGTAGCATGGACCCCAGGGAGGAAGGAAGAGTTGGCATCAGGCAACAACGGTTTGAACAAGTTGTCCTAAATAAGGGAATGCTCATCTGGAATTACTTAAAGAAGTCCAGCTTAACCAGTGGTGTTGGCTGTGGTCAACAGCAGTGCCAGCTAAAGGACTTCGTTAGCGCGAGGGCCCCAGTGCTGCCCGCAGCCCATTAGAATCAAGCTGTTCTTTTCTTTTCTTTTCCTTTCTAAGATTTTTATTTATTTGACAGAGATCACAAGTAGGCAGAGAAGCAGGCAGAGAGAGAGGAAGTGAAGCAGACTCGCCACTGAACAGAAAGCCTAACATGGGGCTCGATCCCAGGACCCTGAGACCATGACCCGAGCCGAAGGCAGAGGCTTTAACCCACTGAGCCACCCAGGCACCCCTCAAGCTGTTCTTTAAGGACAAGCTGGAGACAGCACATGGGTCTGTGACCACATCCTGAAGGCACAGCTCATTATCAGGTCCTGGCTTCTTGGATGTGTGGGGTCAGCATGACTCTACATGTCCCCAGAGTCCTCTGGCTGCCAAGGACTTTCCACCCGTCAGAGCAGCAGTTAGAGGAGTGCCCAGCCACGCCTTCCTATTTCTGCGCTCAGCAGTCCCCCGAATATCAGCAGGGTCCTCCAGTTCAGGTCTCTGGCTAAGCTTTGACCCATTTCCCCAGGGGCACTGCTGTTTGCTTCTCCCTACTTGATCCTAATTTTGACAAATATTTTTTATTAAATATTTGGTTATAAAGATAATTTTTTTTACATATTGTGGATTTCATTTATAATTTGTTTTGGGACTTCTGCATCTATGTTTATGGGTGTGATTTACATGTAATTTTTCCTCTTACTATCCTTGTCAGAGTTATGCTGGTCTCACAAGACAAGGCTTTCCACCATAATAGTTCTTTACATCTATCCTTTTGGGCTAATCGAGATTCCCCAGAGATTTCCAATCCCCTGGGCACTACATTTTGTTTTGTTTTGTTTTTGGTTTTGAGTTTTATTTATTTATTTATGAGAGAGAGAGGGAGAGCAGGGAGCAGGGGAGCGGGGAGGAGCGGACGGAGAGGGACAAGCAGATTCTACACTGAGCACAGGGCCTGATGTGGGGCTCCATCTCAGGACCCCGAGATCATGACCTGAGTTGAAACCATCTCTTGATGGACAACACTTAACTGACTGAGCCCCCCCGGGGCACTCCTGCCCGGCACTGGAGTTCTAGGAGCACAAGATGGCAGAGAACATTCGGAATGCAAAGACTCAACCCTCTTACGGTACTTTCATCCCCAACTGTGTTGCTGACCTCCAGACTATAAGCTGTTTTTCTCTAGAGAATAAATCTTGAATTGGCTGAAAGAGCAGGGGAGGGCCAGTTACCCAGCTGCCCAAGGTAAGGAGGGGATCTAACAGACAGTCAACCCCCCAGTAACCCTCCTTTTGCTCCCCAGTTCCCGTAGTGGCTATCTGGAGATGCTGTATTTGGCGGGGGTGGTGGGTGGAGGGGTGGGGTGGTGGTCGTGGTGGTATTATGCAGTGTAGATTGGTTTGCAGAGCACTGGCTGTCTCCGCCACGAGCTGAGGATTCAATGGTTTCAGCTCTGCTAAATTTCTTAATGCCTCTGTCTGCTTTCCAGCTTATTGTTTCTCTTCTGTTACTCTGGAGGTTGTGGAATTAGGTCTTCTAAATGAATCGTTTAACAAAGTTTATCTTCCAGTTTTCAAATATCTGCAGTATGTATAATAGTGCTCTCCTTTTAATTTCTTGTGTATGTGTTTTCATTAGTCTTGTCAAGATCTGTTAATTTACTTTTTTTTTTTTTTTTAAGAACCAACTTACGGCTTTGTTGAACTTTAGTTTCTGCACATACATTTTATTTCCTTCTACCTTTTTTAAAGTTTATTTTACAGTTCTAATTTCTTGACATGGATGCTAAGCTCAATTCTCAGGCTTTCTTCCATTCTAATAAAATTTTAAGGCTATAAAATTTACGTACTGTTTTAGCTCTACCTGCCATTTTGAATATACAGTATTTTTTTTTTAATAATTGTTTGGGTTAAATTTCCTTTATGATTTCTTCTTGGACCTATGACTTAATTTCTAAACATATAGGAGCCTTTCAGTTAGCTCTTAATTTTAGCTTCTAACTATTAAGAACTATCGGAAATTTGTTGAGGTTTACTCCCCAATATATGGCCAGTTTTTGAAAAAGTTCCATGTGCGCTCAAGACTGTGCAATTATTAGAGCAATGTCCTATAGATGTCCATTATACCAAACTTACTAAATGCTTAAATCTTTTATATATTCACTTGAGGTTTTGGTTACTTGATCTATCAACAATCAAGAAGGGAATTAAAATCTTCCATTATGATATTGGATTATTTTTCCATATAGTTATGTTTTTGTTTTATATAATTTGAGGTTATTAGGTACATACTAATTTAGAATTTAGAATCTTTGTATTTTTCCGGGGAACCAAGTAAACATATAATTAATGCAGTGATTCTATCTCTAGCAATGCTTTTTTTTTTTTTTTAAAGATTTTATTTTATTTATTTGACAGAGACACACAGCAAGAGAGGGAACACAAGCAGGCGGAGTGGGAGAGGGAGAAGCAGACTTCCCATGGAGCAGGGAGCCCAAAGTGGGACTCAATCCCAGGACCCCGGGATCATGACCTGAGCCGAAGGCAGCCGCTCAACTGAGCCACCCAGGTGCCCCATGCTTTTTGTTTTAAAGCCTATTTCCAGGGTCAACATGTTATACAACTCCAGGGAGACTGTGAATAAGAGATCCTGGCATGAGTCTGTTTGTTATTCAGAGTAGTCCTAATTTTGCTAATTATCAGTATAGCCACACCAGATTTATTTTGCTTAGTATCTGCCTGATGGATCTTTCCAAACCTTTTCATATCCCAGGTTGCCGATGTCTCTTGTAATTAGCTTATGGCTGAGTTTCTTTTCAAACTCCAGTTTGAGGGTCTCCTGGGTGATTCAGTCTGTGAGGTATCTGCCTTCGGCTCAGGTCATGATCCTGAGGTCCTAGGACCAAGCCCTGGCCGGGTCGGGCTCCCTACTCAGCAGAGTCCGCTTCTCCCTCTCTCTCTCTGCCGCTTCCCCTGTTCATGCTCTCAAATAAAAAAAATCTTTAAACACCCCCCAAAACCCTCCAGTTTGACAATTTGCCTTTTTTCAGGAACATTTATATATTGTACTTAATGACATACTTAGATTTATCTCTGTCTTATTTTGGATACTCTATTTGTTTTGCTTTTTTTTCTCTCACATCTTGTCTTTTCATGGACAAAAATACCCTGCTTATTTTTTAGTAGTTCATCTAGAAAATTTTGGATGTATCATTAACATACCAAAGTCTAAAGTCAATCGATATACTTCTCTTCTTCCTGAATGACAAAGGATATGTTTAGTCCAACCACCTCCCTAATTATCATCATCTCTTTTCAGGTATATTGGTCTCATCTTTCTTTGAACCCTGTTAGACTTCCCTACAGGCACTTTCTGTTTGGATGATGCATGTACTTATCACATTTCCTATCTTCCATACTGGATCACCTCCCTTCTGTTTGACTGCAAGTGTACTTTATTTCACCTCTGAAAGACAATTTCATTGAGTATAAAATTCTAGGCTCACAGTTAACTTCTCCTAGCACCCTGAAGATATGTTTCAATGTCCTCTTGCTTACAGAGTTGCCAATGAGAAGACAGTCGTCAACTAATGGTCTTTTCTTTGGAGGGAATGGTCTGTGTTCCTGGATGCCTTAAAGATCTGTTCTAGCATTTTGCCATGATGTGCCTAGAAATGGGTTTATTTAACTTGCTTGAAACAGAAAGGGTTTACAACAATAGCAACACTTCGATTAAAGCTTGATCCTTTATCTAATGTTATCTTGGAAAGTGCTATGACAGACAGCCCTGCTAGGACTGAGAAGATTCTAGGAAAGCCAGAAAGGTAGGGGGCTCAGGCACTGATGGAAATATTGATTAGGAGGCTATATTTAATTGCTTTCAGTGAAAGGGAGACCCAGTCTCAGTAAAACATACTCTCCAGCCACTTACAAGTCTGAACCCAGCAAAGCTTCCTTTCTTACTCTTCTAAGATCTGGATGAAAAAACGGTTAAGTGGCAGGGACACAAGCTCTCCTAGATGCGGTGCCTGGACATCCTCTGCGGAAGCCAGTGAGGGTCAGCACTGGCTGGGAAGGGCCATCGAGACCACACAGAAAGTGAAGCAGGGAAGCCCTGAGGCATCTTACGGTTTCTCCATTTTGAGGAACAGGAGTCACCTGGTTGCTTTCTTTTGTTGCTAAATAAACTCCTAGCTAGATCAAATAAGCCATTTACTCTCATTTAGCAAAGTGTTTTATTCAAAAGCTTCTCAGCACCATCTAGTTGTCAGAAAGAATGGCATCGCCTTTTCCTGCCCACCCGACTCCAGAGTCCAGAGGCCGCAGTTAAACCGTTGGGCTAGAGCGCCCCCTAAGGGTTATAATTCAGATCATGATAAAGTTTTGGTTGTTCTCACACTCCTCTTTCTCTAAGCCTCCACTCAAGGAGACCTGTGCTTCCCCACAGTTCCGAACAGGAAGGAATCATGTCAGACTCGATCAACCTCCCATTCCTGGGCTATCAGAGGCACATAAAACTACCTTGACAAAAACGGGATTCAGTGACTGCCATCTAGGAAGGACAGTGATGCTGTCAGGCAGCATGCAGTTTGAAAGCTCAAATCTCAAGATAACCCTCCCCCAACTCTACCCTAGAAACAAGGAGCATCAGGTCCATTTTCTCTCCATCAATTGCTCATCCTCTCCTGTCTTCTGAAAAGACACTAAGCCAGACCTTTTGACAGAGTTAGGACAAACAATGACAGCTAATTAAAATGCTAAGAGATCCTGAGCTGTTGGGGATGAGGAGAGTACAGAGTGTGACCTGATCCTTCCTTTCAAGAATATTTTGTCTCATCATAAAGCACACTTCTCCGAAGAGGTTCCTGGAGGAGAAATCCAAGAGTCTGACTGTGTCCTGTGGGAACCCATGTAACTTTGGCTTCAGTCCTTGGATCTGTCCGTTGCAGCTACTTCAGGTCCCGGAGGAGGAGGAAAGAGCTAGAGGCAGCGTCAGTCGGCCAAAGCCCCCATGGGGTCCCAGGCCGGCAGGACGATGGGTTCCTGCTCTAGCACGGCTAGCACCTCTTCGGGAACGTGCTTCTTGTCCACCACTACTTCGTAGACATACTCAGAGAACCACTCATCTGTCATGCACAGGTAACCTGGAGGAAAGAACAGAAGGCTCATGAACCAGAGGGCAAGGGGCAAAGGGCAGAAGCCCCACTAGCACTCTAAAGAAGCTTTTTACAAAACTTATACCTGCACACGTTTTTCAGCTTTCCCGTCTAAAACCTCACTTACTCTAGGTCTTACTAACCATTCTGTGATGCAGACATGACAGGCATGGCTATAATTTCATCTATCAGAAAACTGGGGCTCAGAGTAATTAGGTGACAGGCCCGGTCGCACAGGGGAGGCTCCGACCTGGGCCTCGGACCTAAGACTGTTCGCAGATCCTGTGCTGTTTCATTGCCTGGGCTGTCTGGGCTGAAGAGGAGCATGTGACCCTAGAAGACAGGAGGAAAGGCTTCTTGTTCATAGAGCCAACACCAAGGGGACTGACCTCTAGGATCAGAAGGGCAAGCACCCTAGTTTCATCCTTACCCTGCCCACCTTCTCAGCATCACAGGCTCTTCTCCTACCTTCCTCTCCCCTGTAAATTCCTGCGAGCAGCTAAGCTGCTAGGGGGAACCTGATGGGGCCCGTGTCTTCATTCCCAGGTAGCTGCTTATTTGCTGGTGATCCTGTGTAAGTCAAATGATAACACGGTCTTTGCTTTCCTAGTGGAAAATCTGTGGTGAAGATCAGGCAGAAATGGGAGACTGAGACAGCTTCTTGATCTCTTTTCCTCAGAGAGGCCCTACAGTTTACAGACCTTTCCACTGGGTAGGACCGTATGAATACCCTAGGCTGAGAGCTCAGCCCAGAGAAAACATGGCGTCAGCCATCATCCACCCATCTTAGAAGCCTGCCTTTTCCCATTAGGACGACGATTAACCTCTATTTCAGGCTCCACTAGGACAAAACAAATTCCCCTTCAGGAACACCCTTCCAACAAACCTAAAGAGGGGAAAAAATGCTTCACTTGGCCACTGATAATATAAAGAGTAAAATTAAAGTGAGCAACTAAAGTGCATATTTAAAATACGAATTGGTCAAGGAGAGAGCCCAGAGCACAGAAATGTGAACTTACACAGGGCTGCTGTGCACACCTACACACCCAAGGACTCAGAGGAATTAGCAGTCTTCATCACCGTCATCATCATCACTCCCATCTTAACCATATCCGGCACCTGGTCTATACTAGACACGAGCCTTTTTTCCCTCAAAGTGTTTGTGCAAATCGGTTTTTGAGCTGTATCATTTCTCACTACTTGAGACCAAGAAAAAGGAAGAAGTTGTAGGTGTTTCTCCCATGGCAGTCCTCTAGGGGAGCAGTTCTCCAATGTCCAGGCCCCACTATATTCTTAAAATAAATGAGGATGCCAGAAAGTTGTTTATGTGGGAACACCTACTGGTGTTCACCATATTAGAAATGAAAACAAAGTTTAAAATACTAATTCATAAGAATTTTTTTAAAAAACATGAATAAAAATAATACATTTTAAGGAAAAAAACCATTAAATTCTCCAAAATAAACCTTAGTTAGAAAAATGGCATAGTTTTGCACTTTAACGTCTGGCTTCACAGAAGACAAATGAATTCTTGTATCTGCTCTGTCTGCAATCTTTTGCAATCTGTTGTTCTGGCTGAAGGAGAGGAAGGAAAACCTGGCCTCATACAGATTTGTTGTTGAAGGGAAGACCTTGCAAACCCCCTAAGAGGGTCCCAGGGAGCCGCGGGGGTCCTGCGAGCACACTTTGACAACCGCTGCCCTAAAGGCCAGACTGATTTAAGTCATTAAAATGCAACATGATGGCAAGTCTAATTGTGTAAGCTAAATGGTGTCACAGAGGACATTATTTAACATGAAAACACAACTGTTTCGGTGAGGTTTCCTGTGCCCAGTTCTCCTCTTCACCTGTGACAGAAGCCAAGGACAGCTCCCCCTGATGTGGCACAGGATGTCTATCGTCACAAGGGAACGCGGTGCAGAAGTGCTCAAGGGCTCCTTCCAAGTAGGCTGAGGGAATGCATCTCTGTCCACTGACGCCCACCTCCTGATCCAGCACTCCTCTTCTCAACCAGAGGTACAGGCAAGGGGACCACAGACCCAACGGACGCTGTAACCAGGGCTGCTTCCAGTTCCTGCCTGGATTCATTACCCCCAAGCCCCTGGCTTTGCTTGTGTCTGTCGAAAACCTGGCCCGCGCTATCACCTACACGAGTGCCACTAAATTCTCTCAACGGACAGAGAGTCCTATCAACAGACACCAACTATCCGCTCGGGCAGCGGAAGGGACAACCAGTACCATCTCTTGCTGCATCCCAAGTCACTGCTTCCTGAGAAATTCATTATCTGCTTTCCCCAAGAGGGGCTTTCAGTGGGCAGGAAACCAGACTACTAAACACCATACAATTTGAGACATTAGTCATCCTTCCCCTTCCCAGGCTAAATAAATCCCTAGAATGGCTCTGGACAGTGAGGCAGGTGAAGGACAGAGGCAGATTCGTGTAATAAAGTTCTGTGTCCTTACGACAATACTATCATCACACAATCAAATGAGTCTTCAAAGAATGCACAGAGAAAATGGACAATAAGTACATGTACACTATCTTGTTCCAAAAGCAGATCAGATTAAGTCCTCACAAATTAAAACTCCTATCAAATGCGATCCGCCCTCTCAGTGTCCCTACCCAGAGGACCTGCCTTGATTCGCCTCTCTCTTCAGGATATGAGTTCTCTGGAGGCCCACAAAAACCTCACAGTCTAGGTGGCGGCCAGGTAATTGCACCCTGAGCAGATAACGAACTCGGGGTTGCTGTAACTGTTGCATCTTTCGTGTCTCAGGAGCTGGAGATTAGGATCAGTATGTCTGAGAACCCAAGTGAGTGCCATGTGGGGGGGGCAGCAAAGTACCCATTCAGGCAGGTTTATGTTTTATTTTTTCAGGTGGTTAAAAATGGCCATTGTGATCTGAAGAAAGTTGCAGCTTCCAGTCCTTAAGCACTCTGGCCACCAGAAACAGGGGTTCCCAGAAGAAGAAAAATCTGCAACAAGGAGCCCAAGGTTATATTTAAGGAAACAGAAAGTCAGTTTTAGGAACTATGGAGAAATCACATTTTGCTTAAGCTGTAAATTGTTTACAGGCAATGAGAAAGAAACAAAATACGTGAACAGTCCTCAAAAAAACTGCCAGTGTTTCTGTATTGGTTAAGAGAAAGTGTAGTGTTGGTTGGTAAAGGGAAAAATGGTGTCTGTTGATACAACTCTAGATTGATGAGGTCAAATTCACTCAGAAACAGAATAGTATTGAACAGGTTAGTTTAAGGGGAAGATCTTTACCTGAAAATAACAGTTTTCTGAAATTCTACCAGAGATCTAACATTTCCCAACCTTTCAGACTTGATTAAGGTAGTAAATATATTATCATTTATGAGTTAGATGTTTTCTGTTTTTTGCTCTCTGCCTTCTATGAGGTATTTTACCTCACTAACAAATGATCTGTGGTTAATGCGGGGTGTCCTGGGGCAGCTATTTTTTGAAAAAGGTGCGACAAAATCAAGTTTCTGTTCTGCTCTGATGGGTGTGCCTGGCAGCTTGGATCTAAGGAGGCTGGATTCTCGGGGCCTCATGACGTCACTGCCGATCTCTCACCTGATGGTGAGAACTCAAGGCTGAAGAAAGCTTCCAAGAAAGGAAGCATTTGTCTCGTATTTCCAACCTCCTAATAAACACTGAGAAACTATTTCACGGGACATTAGCCAGTCATTTAAAATTAAGTTGCAGGGGCGCCTGGGTGGCTCAGTGGGTTAAGCCTCTGACTTCAGCTCGGGTCATGATCTCAGGGTCCTGGGATCGAGCCCCGCATTGGGCTCCCTGCTCGGCAGGAAGCCTGCTTCCCTCTCTCTCTGCCTGCTTCTTTGCCTACTTGTGATCTCTGTCTGTCAAATAAATCAATAAAATCTTCAAAAAAAAAAAATGAAGTTGCAAAGACCATGCAGCAACATGGAAAACATTTAAGCGATAAAAGTGAAGAGCATACAGACAATATATCTTATATAATTATAACAATGTTACGAATCCAGATACGTAGGTGAAAAAAACCTTACAAGAAATAACAAAATGATATCTTTATTCAACAGGGTAGGTGATTTTCTCCTCAAAACTTCAGAATTATTATTTTTTAAAGATTTTATTTATTTATTTGACAAAGAGAGAGAGAGAGCATAAGCAGAGAGAGCAGCAGAGGCAGAGAGAGAAGCAGGCTCTCTGCTGAGCAGGGAGCCCGATGTGGGACTCGATCTCAGCACCCTGGGATCATGACCTGAGCCGAATACAGACACTCAACTGACTGAGCCACCCAGGTGCCCAAAACTTCAGAATTCTTATACTGGGTTTTGGCTCCTAATTCTAAAGACTACTCAAATAATAAAAACTTATAACAGATTTTGGAAACATGGGAAGAGGAAGAAGATGAAAAGGTAGAAAATGAGAAGGAAGAGGAAGAGGTGGATGAGGAGCAGGAGAGAAATATAAATTTTTTTTTAAAGATTTTATTTATTTATCAGATAGAGATCACAAGTAGGCAGAGAGGCAGGCAGAGAGAGGGCGTCGGGGGGAAGCAGGCTCCTTGCTGAGCAGAGAGCCCAATGTGGGGCTCGATACCAGGACCCTGGGATCCTGACCTGAGCCAAAGGCAGAGGCTTTAACCCACTGAGCCACCCAGGCGCCCCAAGAAATATAAATTTAAGGCATGGCTGCAATCCCACCATCTAGAGATACACTCTATTCAGATTTTACATCCGGCCTTTAATAAAGTTCCTACGTATAGACTCTACAAATTTAAAAAAAACGAGACATCACACATGCTCTTTTATTACTAAGTACCACACAGGCTGCAGATTTTCCACTTCATCTCTTTTCATATTAATTTAAACAATACAACGACTCTACATCATAATTTTTAAGTGCGGAATTTGGATAAGCAAGCCAAAATGAATTTAATCAGTCCCCTACTGACGAAGTCTGGCTTGTTTTTTCACTCTTAGAAACAACACTGCTATGAATATCTTTGCAACTAAATCTTTGTACCTATCCTTAATTATCTATTTAATTTTTTTTTAAGATTTCATTTTTATTTATTTGACAGAGAAAGAGTGCATATGTACAAGTGGGGGAGCAGCAGGCAGAGGGAGAGGAAAAAGCAGACTCCCCACTGAGCAGGGAGCCCACCAACTCAGGGCTCGATCCCAAGACCGTGGAATCATGACCTGAGCCATAGGCAAATGTTTAACTAACTGAACCACCCAGGTACTCCAATACCTTACATTTCTAGAGAATATATAGCAAATGTGGAAAATGACACAATCATTATGAAATGAAATTTGGCAGTGTCTATAAAAATTTCAAATGTGTTTACCCCTTTCCCTAATGCCACTTCTGAGATTTTGTCCCACAGACTTAACAATACTTGCAGGAACATAGTAAGTATTTATGCACAATAACTAATACTCATTTGGCACTTACCATGTTAGGCACGGCTCAAAACATCACGCATATATTAACTCACTGCAACCTTGTTTGTAATAGCAGAAGACGGGAAATACCCCAAGTTCCATTAGTAAGGAAACTGGCTGAATAAACTATGGTACATCCAGACAATGGAAAATAATGATGCTGTCCCGATACGGAAACATACTGATTTGAAATGCCTCCAAGACACACTGTTCAGTGAAGTGAGAGCAAGAGGCAGAGCAGGCTAACATGGTGTGTTACCTTTGATGCACTAAACCACACTGATAACCGGAAAGAGAAACTAACAGGAATGGCAACCGGAAAGAGGGGAGTGGAGAGAGACCGACAGGGAAACAAGATGCTTTTTAGATGCTTTTTTGTAATTTGATTTTGGAACACTGTGATTTTACGATTTATTAAAAGAATTATACTCTAGAAAGCAAAGCAAAACAAAAGCACACACATAAATCTATAGGGTGCTTCATTTCACAATGCAATCTCATATCCACTGTCCTCATTTTGATTTTAATCCTGCAACACTGCAAGGCAGGAAGGGTTGGTGTGAATTGTCTAAAGTCATATAGCTTGTATTCAAACCCAGGTCTTCAAATTCAGCCTTTTCCACGGGGCTCAGCCCCCTCCTCTACGGCGCTCGGAGACTTGGCACTTACGGCCAAGGCAGCAGGTCACAGCACGTCATCTAGTTCGGACACCTGTTTGGCGCCAACTCCACCTGCTCACACATTCCATGTCATGTGTCCGGGTGCTGCTTATAAGATATTTTGTATTTAGATCAAAGAGATGTCATGTGTGCCAGGTGCACATACTTAGAAGACAGAGAACAGGATGGGCTGGGAGTTAAAAAAAAAAAAAAAAGAAAGGGAACCAAATGCACCATTTATGAGACAGACATCGGACAGTGATCTAAGAAGAGGCTTTCTTTTTCCTCCAGAGTAAACACAAAAGTCTGGCTGTATGGTGGGGCACATTCATGCTCCCGAACACTTTGCTAGTAAGAGAAGAGATCCTCTTACAGCTTAATACCACCAGAGGCTTTTTCTCAGAAACAAAAGCTAGAGAACTTAGAGGGAAAAGTATAGTAGGGAAACAAAGTTGTTTTGGTTATGGGTTGGTTGTATTCTTTTAAACCATCAAGTCACAGCCACGTTCAATGAGCAGAAGCATACACTTCTGAGGAAGCATCCTCTGCTGGAGTCCAGAAGAAACCTGTTTGCCTCTGGGCTGAGGAGAGAAGGCAATGAACCAACCAGTCAGATTTCTCCTTTCCCTGGACCAGTAAGCACGATCCAGAGGAGCCTGAGAACACACACAATCCTGCCAGATCTCTAACAACGGACAGGGGAGGAAAGACTTCAGATGTCACCCAAGGGTCTATTTTCCCACTGAAACTCAGTGACTTCTCTCTGACCCCAGAATGGCCACTACTCCTCTTTCAGGCAAAACTTGCTCTTCGATCTTCTCAAAAGCTCACACTATGTCCTGGCCTCCTTCCTCAGACCCACCGGAAGCATGCCCCACATGCCGGGCACTACACTCTTTTCAGCACTCTTGCTCTGGCTGGCCTCCCACTTCCTTACCAAAACAGTCACGACCTTTCCTAAAAACTCCATTCCCTCTTGAAGACTCACGAAGGAGCCTTCACAGTTCCAATCACTCATCTACCTTGCAATTTATCCCCTACATTATTTTGCACTTACTCTGTTGTTTATGTTTTACTTATTTGTCCTTATAATTAATTACAAACACTATATATGGAGCAAGATTTACAATCTCAAGTGTCCCAGCTTCAATCTTCCTGTCTCCTCACCGCACCTAGCACTGGAAGGGATTGGTACTGGTGCTGATATGGTAGAACAGGACAGCTGGGCTTTCATTCCTTTTCTAAACCTGCCCCAAAGCCTTTTCCCTTGACTCATTTTCTGACTGCTCCACTCACACTATGCACCACCAAGTTCTCCCTGACTTCTCTCTAACCCCTCCCCCACAAAAGCTTCGGTGCCTTCCGATTGTCTCCCCACTGTGGGGGTCCTCTCCAGTTCTTCCTCTTTCTCTGTCATCTGCCTTCTTGGAGAAATCATCTCTTCTTTTCCCTTTCTGGGTCTACTTACCCTATATCTTACAGTCTGAGGAGCACACCACGAATGCCACTTCTGTCCCATCACAGCCCTCTTCAAGTCCCCTTCCCATGCCCCTGGTGAGTACGTATGAATTCCTTGGAGGGTCCGACACTCATTCCACCATGGTCTGTGCACGGTTCCCTGCATCCCATCAATAAATGTGAGGTGATGCTATTGCTAATGGTTTTTCCTCAGCACTAGATTTAGTCACTTCCACTGCTCTCTCTCATGAAACTAAGGCCGCATGACGAGCCATCCATCCGGTAAACGGGTCATGTAGCACAATGGTCACACTACGGTCCTGAATTCTTCAAGATCTGAAACTGGAGCTGTGGGCAAGTTAAACAGCCCCACTCTAGAAGACAACGTTTGAGGGGGACTACTTGTTCTGCCTTCGTTTGTCCACAGGTAACATTAACAACGGTCACGACGACAGCTGATGTTTTTGAGCACTCCTTACATGCCTGGCACAGTTCTCACAACAACCATACGAGGGAGGTACAATTGTGACCTATTTTATAGATCGGAAACGTACGGCTTTTGCAGGTTAAATACCATGACCAAGGTCATAGAGCCAACAGATGGGACTGCCAGGGCCCAGGCGGTGAGGCTCCAGAGCCTGTGCTTCCCCTTTATCCCTCTCAAACCAATGCAGGAACATGTTGGAGACAATCAGGTGAAAACAGCGGGTCCTCTCCACAGGTGAAAGCAAACACAAGCACAAAACTCTATGGGAACGTGAGGAATTTGTCCCCGAGACTGAGGTCTGGTTACGGTCAAAAGGAGCTACTGTGCCATAGTTTGTCCCCCCTCACACATGGTAGCCCTTTCCCAGCCACACGCTTTGATAAGGGAGCAGCAGTCAACCCGACAGTGCATGCTTGCTCTGTCCCACTCCCACGCACTGCTGTTTAGCCCCAGTCATGCAGGCTCTTTGGTTAATAAAGATGGACAACAGGAAGTCCCTCGGAAGGACCTCGGATACTTGGGATTTGATAACAGCAGCACTTTTCCCAAGCTGGTAGAGACATGAAAACTCTGAGGTGATATCACATATTTGTATCTTGCCCCTTTCTAGAAAGTCGGAGACCTCTGCTTTTAGCTCATACAATTTTCTCTTATTTCAGTACATTCAGCTCAATATTGCCTGTAATTTACATTAATTGTGCTTGATATACAAAATGGAATCTCAAACAGTTCTGCAAATGCTGTGTTATCTTTTAGAGGTAACATACATTTTTAGGGACACTGTCTCTGTCAGAGAGCCTGGATGGCTCAGTTGGTTAAGTGTCCCACTCTTGGTCTTGGCTCAGGCCATGGCTCATTGTGTCCTGGGATCGAGCCCTGCAATGGGCTTGGGGAGTGTGCCTGAAGTTTCAGTTTTTTCACATTCAACATGGGTATAATCACCCATGCTCATATCCTGAGTTACTCTACTCGATGCCGTGAGGAAAAATAAATGCAAATGTATCAGCAAATTTTGAATTCTTATGAAGATGCTATGAATTATATATACTGAGCACCCCTGACAGAAATATGGAATACTCATTGAACTCTTCAGAGTTCTGTAGCAGCATATAGTCTGAAAAATGCTTTCACGCCTTATTTCATTTGACAGCTATATACAAACTATAGGACCTCATAAGGAAACAGAAATTATCCATGTTGCAAAGAAAGAGAAATTATACAGAGTTAAACTGTGGTCCAGGATCTATAATCAAGAAAGTAGTAACTGTCTCTCCTGGTTCCACAATACAACATTAGATGAAGGATATGATGACTTTTTTGCCTAGATATCTGAAATCATATGCAATAGTTTGGCTGGTAAGGCTAATTTTCAGGAAGCAGTAGAACTCCAGATATAATCTGAATCAGCCACATAAATTTCTTTCCAGATTAATTTCCAATATGCCAAAGTCTCTTTGATGGAAATCAAGATACTCTTTTTTCTTTCTTTCTTTCTTTTTTTTTTAAGATTTTATTTATTTATTTGACAGAGAGAGATCACAAGTAGGCAGAGAGGCAGGTAGAGAGAGACAGGAGGAAGCAGGCTCCCCGCTGAGCAGAGAGCCCGATGCAGGGCTCGATCCCAGGACCCTGGGACCATGACCTGAGCCAAAGGCAAAGGCTTTTAACCCACTGAGGCACCCAGGTGCCCCTCAAGATACTTTCTTTTAAGGAGGAAGTCTGGAAATTTCACTAAAATTAAATCAGGAACAGAGAGGCCATTTGTGAGAAAAGATGAAGAATGTGGGTTAAGAACAATTTTAAATGTTCATGTATCTGAAAGGCACAAAAGCAGTATTAAAAATGAAAAACTAATCTTTGTTCAAAATAAAAACTAGGAGACAAAATTTTTCAAAGAAATGTTTTCTGGGGTGCCTGGCTGGCTCAATTGGTACAGCAAACAACTCTTGATCTTGGGGTGTAAGTTCAAGCCTCATGTTGGGTGTAGAGATCATTAAAAAAAAAACTTAAAATTTTTTTTTCTTTCAGTGACCACTGCAGAATTAGAAAATACTATTCTCCCTACCCTTACTTTAAGGTTGTATTATTTAGTATATTAAGAAACTGGACTTAATGAACATGAAAAACTTTGTTACGATAATTCCATGTTCACAGTTCTGCTGTATCAGACTTTAAAATAAGAATACATCTCAGATTAAGTGAACCAATCATGAAGAAGTCAAGTTCCATAATAAGACTGGTTCATTAGGAAGAATATCCAAGAATTCAATTTACTGACTCTCAGAAACACTTTTTTATATCCATGCCAGAATTTGATAGCTACTGAAGTTGGGTGATGGGTACAAGGGAGTTCCTTACTACTATTCTGTTTACTTTATACATGCTTGAAATTATCCATGATAAAAAATTAAGGGGGAAAAAAAGGCCAACATATTATAAAGCAGCACAGACACAAGAACTCTGGGAAATAATAGGTGCTTAGAGTTTTTTAGTTGCCCCACTCACAACGTGCTATATTTGAACACAAACCTTCACTAGGTACCCCATCCCTCCTTCCTCCTCCAGATTCCCAGCCATAAATGGTGCTCCACGAGCCCCTTCTGCTGGCATGGGACATTTATGATGTCTCCAGATTCTTTATTGTTTTATATGTTCCCTCCACCACTAGTTTCTGATCACCAAAGACCATGAATCGATCCATTATTTCCATGAGTGGAGTGGATGCTACTAGAACAGAGAAGCTGAGACAAAGCAGAGTTTCATGGCTAAGAAAACAGGTTCTCATGTTAAACTGTCTGAATTATAATTTTGGCTCAATCACCTATTAGCTAAATGACTTGCAGGTTATCTTGGTTTAAAGAATATACCCTTTTCAGGTGAATTTCTGACTAAGAGTGAAGCACTAAAGGTTATTTCCTCTACTTTAAATTCTTAGATGTTTTTATAAACGATTTTACTCTAATAAGCTTACCAACTTTTTAAAAGGAAAGACAATGTAACAAGTCCCAAAGTCTGTTCCCCCATCCGATGTGAAATCCACTTTTTAAAAAAAAGATTTTTATTTTTATTTTTTTTAAGTAATCTGTACATCTCCTGTGGGGGCTTGAATTCACAACCCTGAGATCAAGAGTCAGAGCTCTACTGACTCAGCCAACCAGGCATCCCTCCATTTCTGATATGATCCATACATGTACAAAATGCTTTAAGAAGCAAGTGAAAAAAGAAAGCCATGATGCTAATACAGCATGTTAGATATGTATCCAATTTTCAGTCCAGCTAACTAAGAACACTGGAGTTCAACAAGAGGAAGTAACCCAATGGGCCCAAGTAAGACAAGAATCGATTTCTCCTTTTATGTCTCTCGGGGTCAGAAGGTACTTTTGTCCATTTTGGTAAACAGGTTATTCGATTTACTTAGTCATCTCTGTGTAAGAAAGGCCATGACCATGACCAATGGGGAAGACCAAAGCCAGGACTGGGCAGAGGGCAAGAGCAGCATGCCTAAGTATCTCTGCTGTGTTTGTATCTAGCCTGTATCATCAACACTGCTTTTTCAGAAACCACCCATCTTTTTTTTTTTTTTTTTAAGATTTTATTTTATTTATTTGACAGACAGAGATTACAAGTAGGCAGAGAGGCAGGCAGAGAGAGAGAGAGAGAGAGAGAGAGAGAAGCAGGCTTCCTGCGGAGCAGAGAGCCCGATGCGGGGCTCGATCCCAGGACCCTGAGATCATAACCCGAGCCGAAGGCAGCGGCTTAACCACTGAGCCACCCAGGCGCCCCCAGAAACCACCCATCTTAACAGGCAGAAATCTCAAAGAGAATAGTAACAGACTGTTAATGTTATCTACAGAAACAAAATCTCAGCAGTGCTGTTTAAGATTGTTTCCTCTCCTGAGAGCAAGTTCTGCCTCACACATGCTGGCCAGTGCCCACCAGGCTGACAGACAAGAGGGACTCACTGGGGTGAATATATAGCATCAGCATAATTACATACTACACATACTCTCCTAAGGTCAGGCCAGGTGTGCTAATTAAGTTAGATCATATTTTCTTTTCTTACTTCCTGTTAAGTAAAAAGGAACATTGCTAAGGGGTGCCTTGCGTGGCTCAGTCAGTTAAGTAAGCATCCAACACTTGATTTTGGCTCAGGTCACGATCTCAGGGTCGTCAGATCCATCCCCAAGCCCCATGTCAGGCTCCGTGCTAAAGGCAGAACATGCTTAAGATTCTCTCTTCTGGGGCACCTGGGTGGCTCAGTGGCCTCTGCTTTCAGCTCAGGTCATGATTCCAGGGTCCTGGGATCGAGCCCCCGCATCAGGCTCTCTGCTCGGCAGGGAGCCTGCTTCCCTTCCTCTCTCTCTGCCTGCCTCTCTGCCTGCTTGTGATCTTTGTCTGTCAAATAAATAAATAAAATCTTAAAAAAAAAAAAAAAAAGATTCTCCCTCCCTCTCCATTTGCCCCTCCCCATATATTACTAAGAAATACACGAAAATAATTTATTTTGGCTTTGAATGAACTATTCCCTACCCCCACTCAGCTCCTATCTTTTAGTTCTCTACTGAAATGCTTTGCTAAGTTATTCAAGAACAACAAAAAAGTTAGTTTAACCTTAACTAGATAGCTAAAGATTTCACCAAGAAGGATTATAGGGAGATCACAGGAATCAAGACCTCAGCTCTCAGCATAACAGAATTAGTAAATCAGCAAAATCACTAAGTAGTAGTGAAGAGGTAAAGCTGAATGGGAAAAAAATAACAGAGTGGCCCAGAATCCTCTTTAAGAGTAGGTATTTAGGGGTGCGCCTTGGTGGCGCAGTTGGTTAAGCTTCCGACTCTTGGTTTCAGCTGGGATAGTGACCTTGGGGATTGAGCCCCACGTCAGTCAGCTCTGCGCTTGGTGCGGAGTTTGCTCAGGATTTTCTCTCCCTCTCCCTCTCGCCTCCCTCCCCCATTCTCTCGCTCTCTCAAATAAATAAATCTAAAAAAAGAATAAATATTTAGGTTCAAAGTAATAAAGACAATAACTCACATTACTCAAAACAGCATTTACCAGACTTAATTGTGTTTATTCTCTCTTAAATGGATATCACCAAGTAGTGTAAACCCTGAGAATTGTTTTTCTTTCTTTTTTTAATGCAAGTGCCTGACTTAAGCTTTGATTGCTAAGGCCTCACTACAAAAGATGCCTATCTCAAATAAACACACTGCCCGCACTAGACTAGATAAAGAGCCAGGCCACCTCCCCCACTGAAGCTCCTTTGTTTTAAGAGATCTTAGTTGATTCAATAACTGACCATTCAGGCCACTTACAGCTTCTCTTCCCAAGCTTTAAGCTTCTGCTCTTATTTTTTAAATTCACTAATAAACAGTGAGACTGCGAGACCTTAGTCTTCCACCCTCAACCCCCTTTAAAGGAGAACCTGCCGCACATGCACGCTGTCTACCTGCAACCTTGAGGTGTGGCCCCCGGTGAGCTGTGTAATTTCGAGGTTCTGTAAGCAATAAATCTTTATTTTTTTCAAAATTTCCGGAATAAAAAATAGAAAAAAAAAATTCCAGAATAAAAACCACAAGGCCTGGTCAAGCCACAACACTGCTTGTGGACAAGCCAACAAAAACAACAAAAAACACACTACTCATCAACAAATCAAGTGACAGTTACAGATGGAAAAATAACACAGAAGCAAGCCAACAGATCCAGGCTCATCTAAACCGTAACTGTAGTCCTCTTCCTCAACACTAACCTTTCCCATAACAAACCCAGTTACAGGGACCAAATTAGACCAAAAATGAAACAGATGCTATTGAGGTTCATCTGAAGCAATCTCTTATGTTTTAAAATGTTACAAATATCAAATCCTTCCAATTCAAGACAAGTTATTCCTTTGCATTCATTTCTTAACTACTACCAATTTGCAGCATTAACTAAATCATGAGTTATCTTCATCTTTCTGCAAGGTTTGTTAAGATCTCTAATTCACCTAATCCCAGTGTGTATTTGTCTTAAAATAAAATTCATCATATAAGGACTCACCAGTTTAAAAATATACTGCCCTATAATTCATAATAGTTAATTTAACAAGCCGCCCATAACCACAGAACAATCACTGAACTCACGGAAGGGGCCCACCCAACTGAGGATGAACAGAAATGCACTAACAGCGCTTGTATTTGTTTACACAGAGACACTGAGCTGCCAAGTCTCATGGCAGATCCCAGGCATGGTGAGTGAAAATCCACCAAGGATCACATCATGGCAAGATGGAAAAGATTTAGAACAATGAATTAAATGGCTTCCAGGTTTCAGGCTGTGCTGTTGAATCACAGCATACTCAAGTCAAGTTCAAAACTCAGGTAATAGACTCTTCGAAGACAGCAGTCTTCAAATATAAATGACATCATTTATATTTGCTCACCTCCAAACGTGCGCACCTGCTCCCTACCTCTTACCCTTGGAAATCCTAGTCTCTGACAAACACGGTTGGGAAATCACTATCTAAAGACGGAACAGGCAAAGAGTTGCTAAGATCTCTATTTTCTTTTTCTTATTTAGTAAGGAAATTTCTGGCTGATTCTTGGTTGGGGGGATGTGTGCTGAAGTTGGATTCCAAATGTTTGGGTATCTCTCACTGGATTCCCTACCTGCAGCTCGTCAGTCTTCTAGCTAGTCTAGCAAGCTGTGGTTACTACATTTTTCCTAGCCAGAATCCATTGGCTAAATGTTCAGAATGCGGACTCTGGTAAAGAGCTGCTACAAAATACCACCCACACACATGCACATACATGCTCTCTCGCCTAATACTTTGTGGTAGTTGCCACTTTGGGTTTGAAACACTAAAAATTAAGAAATAAAAAAGCCTTAGGAGCACCTGGATGGCTCAATCAGTTAAACATCTGCCTTCAGCTCATTCATCCCAGAATCCTGGTATCCAGGCCTATATCAGGTTCCCCATTCAGCTGGGAGCCTGCTTCTCCCTCTGCACCTCCCCCTGCTCCTTCACTCTCTCTCTCAAATAAATAAAATCTTAAATCACACCTTAAAAGGATTTTATCTACTATGAAAAGCTGTCTTTAAAAAGTATGGTCTCAAATTTTGCAAGAATATAGGCGCGTGGGTGGCTCAGTTGGTTAAACATCTGCCTTCAGGTCAGGTCACAATCCCAGGGTGCTGAGATGAAGTTCCATGTTGGGTTCCCTACTCAGTGGGGAGCCTGGTTCACCCTCTGTCCCCTACTGTGGTCCTGTGCATGCACGCATGTGCTCTCTCTCACCATCTCAAATAAAATCTTTAAAAAAAATTTGCAAGAATATACCCTAAACTGTTAATTGGTAGTGATCTCTGGGTGACAAGATTACTTTATATTTTTATTTTCTTCATTTTGCATATATATATATATATATATATATATATATATATATATATATCATAGAACGCTATAACTCATAGAATACCTGTCAGCTTTTAGCTCAATTACTATAATTTCCTTATGTCTTCTGCCTGGGCATTCCTCTGCACTTTGGACTTCACAACTTCTAAGGATACTCCAATAATGGCTAAAGCTTCTTGCCAATCCCATTCTCCCACTGAGAAGATTCTGACTTTCTAGAGTTGGTGAGGTAGATGAAAACGCACCAAATGCTATAGAGCAAGTGTCCCGGCAAAGGGAACTCAACTCAACTCAGGTCAAGTGGTCCTGGTGCAGAGAGGTCTACGGGGTCAGCAATTTGTGGAATGAAGGCCTGCACACACTGGTCTCAGAATCATCTGTGGGTTCAGGCAAAACACGCTGGTCACAGGGATCACGGAGTAAAACTAGATCCTCAGATTTTCTGTAGGGCAGTCTAGCTAATGAACTAATTACTGAAAAATGCTCCATACTAGGGCAGCTTTTTACCTGTATCTCTTAGGAGGCAGAGAGTAGCACAGACGCCAGTCACCGAGTTAGCATTACCAGACTAAGCTCACCTTTGTGGCCATGATCTTCACCCCATGAATTCTCCACTCTCCATTTCACAAATGTGCCATCCTGATCATCCTGCAAAAGAATAGATAACAGTGTATAGTCTGAAACAGATCCCTCCTGCCAACGTGTCATGGAATTTTAGCTCTTCTGCAGCTACTCAGAAAAAACAGCCTTCTCTAAAGAGCGATGATGTACATGATCAGGAACATACATATACTCTACTATAACCAAAGGGATACTCTAGTAGAAGTGAGGTTTAACTTTCTTGGGAATAAAAGTACAATATACCTAACAAAATGACAAATACTGTTCTCTCCTTTACATTATATTCTAAACCAAAAATAAGCATACTAAATTGCTACTTGGCTGACAATATGAAATATTAAGTTACTAAGAGTGGTGAATACCATCTGAAGCCAGGGACCCTTGCTTTTATCAGTCAGCATTCTCTGTAAAGGCTTCCCACTGTATTCACTTTAGAAATGACTCTAGGACCCGGTCAGAGTTTTAAAAAGAAAACAAACACATTCTCATCATACTGCCTAATTTTCTATTTAGTGGAACCAAGTAATGATATGCTTCAATGTGTGCTTTTACTGATTCGTTAACACAAATACTGAATTTAATAAAAAGAGACGGAATGGCAAAGCCAAAGTAAAAAGAGTATTTTCCTATAACAAAATCCAGACAGCTCTTGTTCTCCCTCCTTTATCTTCATTAATAAAAATATACTCAATTATAATCTCTTTAAAGGGACAATGACACTTAATGATAACCTTCATTTATAACCTTTACTATGGGAACAGAGCAGAACAAGAGGAAGGCTCCATCTGGGAAGACTTTTTTCTTTTACGTTTACCCAGGGCATTCACTGATGTCAAAACAACTCAAATCTTTGAGAAGACTGCTGGCTCCTAATGATTTCATCTGTCAACTCCCACTTGCATATAAGTGCATGAGTCTCACCTACATGGGATCTGACTCTTCCCTTGGCAGTTTTCTTAGATCTCAGTAATTTTCAGTCTCAGAAAAAGCCAACAATCAAGTCAACAAGTTTCAAACACCCTTATCTGTACTACCTCTTAATCTTGGCCCCAGGTACCTTCAAAACCCCATAACTAAACTATACATTTTGGAGCTAGCCTATCAGATGTCTGTTTTGGGTTTCTGCTCCCCCCATCATAGTATATTTTTACTTTCCTTGTAAATATCACCGTTAGAATCTATGCAGCCTAAGATCATTTTCTATAATGAGTCTGCAAATGTTTCCTCTCCTTGGCCAATGAATTCCTGCATGACCTAGACAGCTCTTCTCTGTGTCATCTACAAATAAGAAATAATACCTGGACCTTAATCATAGGGATTCCAAGAAATCAGCAACTAAGAAAGGATATCCCAGAATAGAGCTACTAGCATTTATCTTTGCATAATCATTCAAATGCAGTGCAAATTAGTAGGGTGGTCCAAAACCCAAACTGAGGGAAGAGAGAGATTTCAATACAGAATTCCAGTTATGATCATATAAATTCTGCTTTACACTAGTAGCATATAACGTAGCTCCATTTCCCTGAGGAAAAAAAGGCATGTTAATAAGCCATACCAAAGAACAGAAGTTCCAGAGAAAATGACACAGTGTATATGAGTTTTGTTTCTGAAAATTAGGAATATAACAGAGATGGAAAAGGATTAAAACAAAACTGAACCTCTCCTGGAAATTACAGGTTTTCATTTATTTATTTATTTTTTAATAATTTACTAAATAACTTAAAAGTTTAACTTTAATTTAAGGAGTTTTTGTTACAAATCCAATACAGCAGGTCCAAACATACAATATAAATAAATATAAAAATATAAAATTTAAACCACTTAGTATTTTACTCTAAGTATTTTAGTATTTTGTTTACTTTAGTATTGGGTTTTTTTTTTAATAGTATTTTATGAAAAGTTCCTTCTAACACTTAGCTTCTAATGGCAAGATTGTTATTCTATAACTTTCTTTCTAGCAATTAGGCTAGAAAAAGAACATTTTTTTGTGTGGTGGTAAAGAACTAACGTAGTTCTAAGTCTTTTCTTCTTATGATCCCTGAGCACAGGAGTGAAATATATACTCTACAGCCTAGAAACAGGGAAGCCTATTTGTGAAAGGTAAAATTTTAGTTATTGTTTCCAACACCAGGTTCTAGAAATAGTGATGCTACTACTCAGAGTATTTCATAGGAAATTCTAAACACCTGACATCCAATTTCCTGAATAGGTCTGTATAAATCCAGCCACAGGCAAGGAGTCCACTGATTATTGTTACTGACATTTTACTGCAGAAGAATCTGAATGACAAATGAAAAAAAGGTAAACCTGAAAACATAAGATATCAAGATATGAACGCTTTCAGGGCATATTCTAATTCCTTACACATAGAAGTTATCTTCTCCCCCACGTTCTCTCGCTGACCTCTCTTCACATCAAGAACTTCCAAAGTCACAGAAAAGCTGTTACTTCCTTACTCCCTTTTGACCCAAATTCTGTTCCTCACCCAAAGTTCCCATTTTTATTATCTCTGAGCATGCAGCCAAACCCCAAGTGATATGAGTGCCAATGTCTTGCTTGGAAGCTAACTTTTAACAGAAATCACACAAATGAAGCTCTTTTAGATAACAGTCTACAGGAGAACGTAGGTCTACCTGTGCAAACAGTGCAGTAAGCAGGCTGAGGGTCATACCTTCTCTGAGACAGCAGTGAAGGTCATGGCATGGGTCATAAGTGACTCACCAAAAGTCAACCTCTCAGCTTTATTCATGTTCTTCAAGGAGACACCGAACACTAACTCATGATCATAGCTGTAAAAAGAATGGTAGTACAGAATAAAGACAGTACAATCAAGGGGGGAAACTGGCTTCTGGTTGTAAAAGGGACATAAAAGAAACGTAAGGAGATCCATAGTTCCAAATAAATATGGGCTGTAGCTCTTCCGAGAATATGGTACACATGCAGAATTTGGTCTCTTGTTGGGATTCCATTCTCTATGTGCTACAAGAGTACTGAGGAAAATATGAAGTATTAAACAAATTCCCCATCTCAAAGGCGGACAAAATGAGTTTGTATTGGTCATTTTGGCAAGAAAACCTTAAAAAAAATATTTTGAAGTAATCTCTTTAAAAAATGGTCTCTTTTGGGGCACCTAGGTGCTTCAGCTGGTTAAGCATCGACTCTTGATTTTGGCTCAGGTCATGATCTCAGGATTATGAGAGGGAGCCCCATGAGATGGAGCCCTGCATCGGGCTGGCACTCAGTGTGGAGCCTGCATAAGATTCTCAATCTCCCTCTGCCCCTCCCTATCCCTCTCTCTCAAGGAAAAAAAAATCTCTTTCGAACTGAACCACCCAGTTCAGAACCACCCAGTTTCTGAACTCATTTAGACCACTACTAACGGTGATATTTAAATAAATAATGTCAGAAATATTGGAGAATATTGTCAAAGTTAAAAAAATATCATGAATTCTCTGTTTTAGAAGATTTCTCTGTTCTTAACTACTTACTTACTCAACTTCTTATAGCTAATAATAAGAAACTGTAAAGGGGGTTATTTTAATAGTCAAGGAATTTTGTATTATTTGGTTAGCAAATGAACCTCACTGCCATAAACAATCAGGAGACATGCTTTAAAGCATGCATGCATATTACTCCTAGTAGTCATAAAGACAAAATACATAAGGCATCAAAGTAAGGGTAGTAGTTAAGAAAGATGAAACAGAGTAAAAAAGAAGTAAACAAGAAGTGTGGAAAACCTTTCAGTATATCTCAAATGTACTGAGCAGATTTACACAATAATCAATTCTTTTTTTTTTTTTTTAATCAATTCCTTTTTAAAAGTGCTTTTCTCATATAGGATGGCTTTTTAGGAACACGCAACAATTTCAACTTAAATATGAAGTATGATCTTGATCTCCCAGGTTAGAACATGTATGTTATACAGAGTTTACACAATGAGCCCTCAAACTCCACAAGATGGAAAGAGAGAGACCCACCCTCAGGCCATCCTTAATCTTCAGGCAAACCTCAACTGAGTCATTTCAAACCAGGAGTGCACTCCAACAATAGCCCACAGATATTTTCTATTTTACATTTCTTGTACTCACACATTCATGTCACTGAGGCCTAGCTTGCCACTGAAGTGTTTTCCAACATCACAGCCAAACCACACAGCCTAGAAATAGAGGAAGGAAGAAGAAAAAAAGTCAATATAAATCTCGTCTTCCTATTACACCAAACAAGTGAAGAAGAGGTTTTTAACCCCAATGGGGAAGACACAGAAACAATACCAACCTCTCCATCTTTGATGGAGGCAGCAACCATCTTTTTCAAAAAGTCAATGGGCTGGTTGTTATATAGAGTTTTTCTCCCGCCAACCATATTGCTTAAGTAGTCCACTGTGTAAACTCTGTTGTACTTGTGCTGGGGCCGAGGGTCATTCACTAAACATATCTATTGAGATTAGTAACATGTTGATTAGAACATAAAACCAGGAAGGTCAAATAAGGTTCACCTCTCCTCTAAATTCATATATGGCATCAAATTTATCACCTTTGTCTGCAAGAAAAAAAACATTACAAGTACCTTGCTAAATAACAAAGAAACAAAAGGTGGCAAAGTCATGTGAAGAGAGATTCTTGCATATCTAGTTAGTGCAAGGAACACCCTTTGGGAGCTGCATCTACTGGTTTTTCCTACTGGCAAGAACTGCCCCAAAACCAATTCTCACGAACTGTATGCACTGAGTAAGTCAAGATGGATATCCCATCACTATAAGACTTCTGTTCTCAAGTTACAAGACAGGCTCAACTCCTGGCAAGACAGCAGCCACACTGAGACTTCATTCCTAAAACAAAGCCACTTGCTTCTAAGAGGGTCAAAATGCCAAGGAAGTAAGAGGCTCCGGTCATCTTGCTAGATTAGTGGAGAAGACCTAAAGAGAGTAGGAAAAACTAGGAGGGGAGAGTGCTCCTTTCCATGTGAAAGTTTCCAGTGAGGCCCACGGTACAGAGATGCTCTGAACTCACAGTGAGAAACACCTAATCTCCTTTTATTGTTTTGCACCTGAGATCAATTCTGGGCCCCAATCAGGGGAGTGTGTGGGAATTAAACTGACTGCTGGTTAGAAGTCTCTGAAGAGTAGCACTGGGGAAAGGTGAGAGATCCTCAGAAGACCAACTCCATCATTAGGTACATAAAATAAATATCTCCGAGGAAAGGAGAAAAAAGTTTGTTTACTGTCCAGGTTGATGACCATCCATGTTAACTCAAGAATGTTAACTCATCATGTTAACTCTTAGAGCCTTCCCTGTAGTCAACACATATTTGAAAGTAAAGAGCCAGTGGCTCCCAGTGCCAGTCTCCAACCTTATTTTCCATATTGAAGAGCGGCTTGACATGTTCCCTGTAAAACTCCAATGGTGTTATGGGGCCAATCTTCTGATAATTTTTATCCTTGTCTCGATACTCCCAGGTGAATGTCTCTGGTGGATTACCCAAACAAATGCATACTACTCGGAATATCTGGAAGAAAGAAGGAGGGCAAATGAGCAATGGCTAGGGAAAAGTGTTGTTTTTTACCTCTTTGTTTTCCTCAAGCTTGGGAAACACTAGAAATCAGCTGCTAATTCAGGCCAGAGGTTTCATAGGACATCTAATATTGCTCCAAAAATTTGAAGGTTGATGTCCAGGATTTTTTTTTCATTTTATATTATTTTATTTCTTTTCAGTGTTCCAAAGTTCATTGTTTACACACCACACCCAGTGTTCCATGCAATATGTCATGTCCAGGATTTGATCAGCTGACTTGTGAGTTCATAAACACTCTGAACAATACAATTCTGAAATGTTAACATTTAGTGCTTAGTATTTGCCTTGCAAATTAAACTTCTTTAGCCAAGAAACCACTCACCACTGATACTCAACAAGACCGGGGTTGCTGCTCTGCTGATTATATTTCAAGTGACAAACAAAGGGACATATTATAAATGGATTACCGTCCCTTTAGACATCTAGGTTTTCCTTTGATTGTGACAGGGATCTCCACTCATAGAAAAGACAGTAACTTTTCAGGTGGAGCTTGGGTAACAATGCCTATTAGAAGTATTTTTAGAACAAGAATAATTTCTAGTGGAAGGCATCATTTTTGGGTTGTGGCAGTTGCTAATGATGTCACACCTTCAAGTTAGCATCATTATAATCCAAGGGTATATTCTGTATTATTTTCATCTTATAAAAAGACAAAAATAGAAGCATAGAGAAATACCTTCTTTAAGGTCACAGCATGAAAAAGCTCCCTCTGCTATATTAAATTTGCTATGTCTTTTATTTTTTAATTTTTAATTAACATATAATGTATTATTAGCCCCAGGGGTACAGGTCTGTGAATCGCCAGGTTTAAACACTTCACAGCACTCACCGTAGCACATACCCTCCCTATAATCCAACCACCCTCTCCCTACCTCCCCCTCAACCCCGAAACCCTCAGTTTGTTTTGTGAGATTAAGAGTCTCTTATGGTTTGTCTCCCTCCCAATCCCATCCTGTTTCATTTTTTCCCTCCCTACCTCCCAAATTCCCCACGTTGCCTCTCAAATTCCTCGTAACAGGGAGATCATGATAACTGTCTTTCTCTGACTGACTTATTTTGCTCAGCATAATACCCTCTAGTTCCTCCACGTCGTCCCAAATGACAAGATTTCATTTCTTTTGATGGCTTAAATTTGCTATGTCTTTTCAAATTACAACATGATGAACCTCTTCTGTCTCTAGCCTGCAGAGATCCAATTTCATCACTAATTACCTGCATTATTTGTATTACACATTTGTATAGTCCATTACATTCAAGAGAAATGATCTTATATTTACTTAGTGTGCCTCTTTCATGCTAGATACTACCTATCTGTTAGGTTTTCTTAATTCCTCATAACACTCACTCTAGGTATAATTTCCCTCCCTATTCCCCTCACTGCCAGAGATTGAGACAAAGAAATTCAGTAAACTACTTAAGGTCACGTAGCCAGTAAGTGCCGAGCCATGATCTGAACTAAGGTCATAGGTTGTTTAAAAAAAAGTATCACTCTATGGGTAAAGGGTTTAAGAAAAGGGAACATTTACTGAATATTACTGTGTTGTATTATAATCTTTGAATACCACATCTCTGAATCTTCTCAGCAGAAGGAGATGTTATTCTTATTTTACAGAGAAGGAAACCAACATTCAGGGAAATAAATAACTTGACTGAAGTAAAAAAATTAATACATGACAGAATTATGATTTGAACTCAGATCTGATTTCAGTGCCGTTTCCATACTACCATGAATCAAGCATTTATCACTGTTAACTTTCTGGGTTTCATGTAACTTATCTCCTCCAAAAGACCTTAAACTTCTGAAGGCTAAGGACCAGGTCTCCGCTATTTTGTCTGTCCTATAGCACGTAGCGCTGTATCTGATCTAGATATGACAGCTGATCTGAACACTGTTCCATTCTCCACATTATAAGAGGATGACTCATTTTAGAAGTACCAGTTTCTTCAAGTCACCTCCCGAGTTAAGATTCCGTAACGCTTCCCTAATACCCCCCACAACAAATTTAAAACTCCAGAATCTGATTATTCTCACTTTTTTACTAAGACATAACGTATACTGAGTATGTAAAGTGTATTAATCTGAAATACACAGCTCTATTCAACTTTTTGCATACATACATACCCATGTAACTACCAAGCAATAACTGACACCTCCCCCAAGGTAACTACTATTTTGCCTTATATATAAGCATTGATTAATTTTGCCTTTCTTTAACTTCATATAAATGGACTCATACAGCATATTCTCTTTTGCTGTGTTAGTATTTCACTGTGTCAACAGATTAGTTTATCTACTCTCCTGAGATGAGATGCAGGAGTAGTCTGCAGTTTGGGGTTATTATGAATAAAACTGCTATGGCCATTTTTATCCAAACAGTTTTTAAAGGGGTTAAAGAAATTTACATACTCGCCAATGTGAGAGGAAAAAAGGGTAAGAGAGTTTCAGTTGTACTGCATTCCTCCTAATACCTGACATTCTATTTTTAATTTTAGTCATTTTGGTATATAATTATATCTCACTGTGGTTTTAATGTGCCTTTCCCAGTTTTTAACCCACTGAGCCTCCTAGGCACCCCTCTTTCCCAGTTTTTAAAGGCTCCCTATAACTTCACCAAATCTTAACTTCCCATCATAGATCCCACACTCCATTCAGGCTAGTCTGTGTCTCTCTTTACTGTCCACTGAAGGCATTCAGCTCACTATCACTTTCATAATTTTGTCGTCTCCTCTGTTTGTGGATCCCAATCCTACTCCCATTTTACAGCTCAGGGCAGGATACCCCTCCCCCAGAAAGTTTTCACCAATTAATTATTCCAGCTCACACGAACTGTTCCGTTCTCTGAACACTTCTGGCATAAAAATTTAACAGAGTGCTTAGAGCCATTTATGTTTCTCTAAGGTCTCCCCCTGCAACTAGATTTAATCAGTAGGGACAGTAACTAGGTCTTAGATGTAGCCCAACAAGCCCTAGAAGAACCATATTAAATCAAAAGTTCTTAAATCAAAAGTTCTCCAGTGATTGGTGTGAAATTTGAATTTAGAGGCTTTGAACTGGACTTCTGCTCTCTTTAAAAACATTCTGATCATTAAGGCTTTACTCACAGGTACAGGCAATGTTTTCCTATACTCCCAACATGTAGAGTTTGGTGGTGAAGCCAAACACACCAGCTCCAGTCCATTTCTGACAAACAGACCATGGATTCACACCTGCCACAAGCTGATTATACAAGTAATTCATCACCTATCAATTCTACTTATCATTAAGGACTGTTCTCTCTCTCCTCCAGTTAAGGGATGAACAATGGCTCCTCTTGTTATTTTCTCATTTCATAGACTAGAATTTGGAGAATTCTCTATTAGGATGAAGTAATCTCCAAACTTGGTCCTTCTACATTTTAAGGTATACTAAACCTGGATAAGATTAGGGGGGCCAAACCTACCTATGTTGCAGTCATTCTTGGAAGCAGTGGAGCTATTTTATTTTTAAAATTATGTCCTACTCAGGGTACCTGGATGGCTCAGTGGGTTAAAGCCTCTGCCTTTGGCTCAGGTCAGGATCCCAGAGTCCTTGGATAGAGCCCCGCATCCGGCTCTCTGCTCAGTGGAGAGCATGGTTCCCCCCACCCCCGCGCCTGCCTTTCTGCCTACTTGTGATCTCTGTCAAATAAATAAATAAAATCTTAAAAAATAAAAAAATAAAATAACATCCTACTAATTCTTTTTTTTTTTTAAGATTTTATTTATTTATTTGACAGACAGAGATTATAAGTAGGCAGAGAGGCAAGCAGAGAGAGGAAGGGAAGCAGGCTCCCCGCCGAGCAAAGAGCCTGATATGGGGCTCGATCCCAGGACTCTGGGATCATGGCCTGAGCTGAAGGCAGAGGCTTTAACCCACTGAGCCACCCAGGCGCCCCCGTCCTACTAATTCTATGGGCTCTTTCCATCCTGTGGTCTCAACCAAGGAAGATGACATATCTCAGAGAATGACCTGTGCCAGATCCCAAAGGTACCCTAAAAGCAGGCAAAAGGAAATGCTCAGAGGACAAAACAAAGCTACAGCCTATAAGAAACACCACTCTTCCCCTTCCTCTCCTTGGACCACCTACTCTGGAGAACTCTATTGTCCTTAAACTGACAGAACCCACATTCTTCCTCCACTTTACGCTCCTTTCCCTTCAGAAATCTCTGCTCGTGCCTTTGTTTTAGAGAATCACCAGATAATCTGTGTCTCTCCTATCCCCATCTATTACTTTCACCCCAAAAGACCTCTTAACAAGCTTAGTTTTGAGTACTTCTGAGCTTACTTGAGTGGTTGATTTCAGAAGCCAGGACTTTCTCCAGATTGATCTGGAGGGAAATTTATTAGA
Organism: Mustela nigripes; assembly: GCF_022355385.1. Lineage (NCBI taxonomy): Eukaryota > Metazoa > Chordata > Mammalia > Carnivora > Mustelidae > Mustela > Mustela nigripes. Next base: position 43,278,267 of record NC_081572.1, read on the forward strand.
GAACCCCAGCCCCGTCTGACTTCGTCACTCATCAGGAACACACACACGAGATCTCTCAGTCTGCATTTGTATTTCATCATCAAAAACTGACATTGCTACATATTTACTTCTTTTCATCATCCCCACTGCATTCCTGGCCTCCAAAAGCCTTGGGATAGACTGAAACCTATGTACTGACCAAAGCTAGAATGTGACAGCAATTAAAATAACAGAAATTAACAGAGTTACATGCCTGCCTACAACATGAGGCCAATAATTAAGGATAAAGAGCTTAATTGATGGCTTATAATAGAAGACAAAGCATGATTCTGCTATCTTAACAGAAGCAGATTAACCAACAGAAGAGGTTATGCTTGCCTTTCATTTTGTTATGTTCTGTTTTCCAAGAGAGAATGTTCTTTACTGATATTTACTATAAGAGCCTGAACAGCTGGTGCTTAAACCACCCTTCTCTTAATGCTCTATCATTCTCAGGTTGGTTTCTAAGACCAAAGGGGCAGCGCATCTTATTAGCAACTGTCACTGAGCTACTCTAACCATGGATTAATGACTGTTTGGGATTCGCATGGACTACAGAATCCTTCGTATTTGCTCAGCACCAAGGTCACAAATGGCAACCTTAGGAATCTGTCATCATGAGGACGACACCATCCCTGGTAACCATGCTCAAGACAGTAACAGTGAAAGTGTACATTTAGAACACGCTTAGACAAGGAAGGTTTCATAAACCTAAATGATGAGCATTTTTAAAAGTTTTTATTTTAATTCCAGTTAACATACAGTGTTCTATTAGTCTCAGGTGTACAATATAGTGATTCAACACTTCCATACATTATCCTGTGGTCATAATGACAAGTGCACTCCTTAATCCCCCATCACTTATTTCACCCACCCCCCTCCCCTCTGGTAGTCATCACATTGTTAAATGATGTGTACTACCAACTAGTATTTGTCACATGTGTATGGCTAGGGCCAGGCCTAATGAAGATGAAGACAACTAGGTCAATTTCTGTTTACTTTAAACACATTTTAAATATAAATATAAGTGTTTTATACTATAATTTACATAGTACTTACTGTCCATTTGGCTCTATCTAAAGAAATAATGTTAAATCATTTCTCCCTTCTCCCTAAAAATGCCTTAGTGGAAATTCATTTTTACCATCTAAATAGATTCTATGGTGAATCCATTTGCAAGATAAATGCTTATGCCCTAATGCATATGTTTTGTAAGTCTGAATTCTTACTAAAGATGCCTATAAGGCATGAATGAGGATAAGAGTACCATCTTTCTCTTGAATTTTAGTAAAACTATAATTTGAGACATGTTGCTTTGTTTTATATTGTTTGTTTACCATAATTATAAATAAACCAAAGTCATTCACATTTAGGTCAGTGTGTAACCCTCTGGAAAAAATATTTGGTTCCAACCCAACTAACAATAGTTAAATAAGCTCTAACATAAAAAAATTTTTTTCCAAAGTATAATCTCCAGAGGCCCTGATACTCTATCTTCTTGATAAGAGGCCTGGCTGTTCTAAAATAACATTCTCTGTTCTCAAAGGTACAAAACTGACAAGAGAGCTTTAGACAGCCAGGTCTGCTCTCTGGTGGTTAACCTGGGAGTGTCACCTGCTTCTCACAGGATGCACCTGGCATTCAGGACAAAAGAAAAATACCAGGCATTGAACACAAGTCACTGCACACAACTGAATAAAGTAAGACTATAACCATATTCCTCAGAATATAGGTACATATTGAAAACCACAATTAGTCTATTTAGGGAAATATATTTTTGACTTCAACTGAAATTACCCAGTGTCCATCCCAGAACTTCTGTTTTTCCCTTCTTTATTTTTCTCCATAGCACTAACCTTCTGGCACATGATATTTTTTATATATTTTATTCATCTCTCTCTATTAGAAAAGTAAACTATATGACGGCAGGAATTCCTGTCTGTTCTGTTCACTGCTAAATCCCCAATGCCTGGCTAGACACTACTAGGTAAATGTGTTAAGAAATATTTACTGGATGAGATGACTTGTAATTGTGATTTTGGATTAAACTTAGTGTCAGAACCAACCCCATAAAAAAAGGTATTAAGAGAGAGCCAAGGGAATGGATTCAGGGAATACAGGCTTTCCAAAATGCTAGAAAGCTGAAGGCAGAGAGATCTATGTGTCAGTGCTACCAGGGAACTGATTCTGTTTTTCTCTCACTTCTCAGCCAATTAATGAGGTAATCCTTATGATTCTCACTACAGATTAAAAAACAATGAAAACGACAACAAAACCCCAGGAGAATCCAATGTTTGCAATTATTTCCTTAAGTACAGATTGGTAGAGAATGTGGTCTTAAAACTGTGACATGAGCCAAACATAAGAGGGCAGTAGTGTGCCAAAAACTGATGTTGGAGAAGGATTCACGGAGATCCTTCCCTTGCTGGGAAACTTGGGGAGTAAAGGGAAACTTCGCTGCCATAGGCCACAACTACACCTGCCTCCTGTGGCCACCTGGCTTCTATGGGTCCATCTCCTTGGCTAATTAAAATTACTGGGAGTTGGGGCACCCAGGTGGTTTAAAGCCTCTGCCTTCAGCTCAGGTCATGATCCCAGGGTCCTGGGATCGAGCCCTGCATCGGGCTCTCTGCTCAGCGGGGAGCCTGCTTCCACCACCCCCCACCTGCCTCTCTGCCTACTTGTGATCTCTCTCTCTCTCTCTCTCCCTCTGTTAAATAAATACATAAATTATATATATATATATATACACATATATAGATGTATATATATATATAATGCTTCCACCACCTCCCACCTGCCTCTGTGCCTACTTGTGATCTCTCTCTCCCTCTGTTAAATAAATACATAAATTATATATATATATATTATATATATATAATTATAAAATCACTGGGACTTTAAACTAACCTCACAATGCGGATATGTGGAACAACCTATAAGGTATCAGAAAAGCTTCACTTGGGGTCAGAAAGGCCCAAGTCCTATTTGCAGTTTATATCCATTTATACTTATTGCCTATATTATTACCTATTATACGGCCTATAAGTAGGCAGAATGTAAATTATAAAGAAAGGTTGTGCCTCTCAAGTCTAATTTTGTGAAAAAAAGGTCCATTATGATTGGTCCCTAAAAATATTGTACCCAATCACAGAGATCTGTTCATGTGCAATGATTTGCTGAAGTCTACCATGGTAAATAATAAAATCAATAAGGAATTGAAAAAGAAAAAAGGACACAGAAGGCAGGAGGCATGGAACATGGAACACAGAACATGCAGACCTCAATTTAAAGACAAATGATGTGGGACTAAGTCAATTCCCATGCCCCTGGCTCAATGGGAGACGGACATCAAGTGGGAGGAGGAAGGGAGGCTACAAAGTTGAGAGTCAGTCATGAATCCTTACAAAGGTGAGAGCTTAAAGCTGGCTACAGGCAGACACGAACAGGGTAAGCTGTAGTAGTGAGAAGGGTTAGAATGGAAAGGCGGTTCATAGATAACAACCTAAGGGCGCCTGGGTGGCTCAGTGTGTTGAGCCTCTGCCTTCGGCTCGGGTAATTGTCTCAGGGTCCTGGGATCACGCCCCGCATCGGGCTCTCTGCTCAGTGGGGAGCCTGCTTCCCTCTCTCTCTCCGTCTACCTCTCTGCCTACCTATGATCTCTCTCTCTGTGTCAAATAAATAAAATCTTTAAAAAGAAAAAAAAAAGATAACAACCTAACTACTTGTAATGGAGCAAAACTGGCAGAGCTAAAAGATTTCAGTGCTTCGAACCACTACAGAAGTGAATCTTGGAATCTTAAATTTGTATTTACAACACTGGGTTGTTGAGAGAATATACAATAAAGTCTAAAGCATTGCAGAAATATTAATTGCTTTTACTGTTATAAAAATGCAAAGCTACAGTGCCCCTAAGAAATCATGTGCTTGGGGGCGCCTGAGTGGCTCAGTTGGTTAAACATCTGCCTTTGGCTCAGGTCAGGATCTCCAGGTCCTAGGATCGAGCCCCTCACAATGGGCTTCCTACTCAGCTCTCTCAAGTAAATAAATAAAATCTTAAAAAGAAAAATCATCTGCTCCAACTTACTGACCAAGAAATCAGGCCCAAAGGTAAAATGACCTACAATCTCAGAGTAGAAAGGCCCCAAGAACACAAAGGTGGTAGCAGGAAAGAGCTGAACTTTGAAGAAAGTTCAGTGTGGTGGGTAAATAAGCTAGTTACAAGCAGGAAGGAGTAGGGACCTTGGCTCCTGCTGATTAAGGCAGTGGAGAGAAGACAGCTCTCTACTTCCTTCTAGTGGGGAACATAAGAAAGGCACTGATCTGTTTTTAAAAAAAAATAAAAATCAAGGGGCCTTGTGTGGCGCAGTAAGTTACATGCCCAACTCTCGGTTTCAGCTCAGATTGTGATCTTAGGATCGCAGAATCTAGCCCTGCATCGGACTATACCTGCTTGAGACTCTCTTTCCCTCTCCCTCTGCCCCTCTCAGCCCCTTTCCCTTTCTCTAAAATAAATTAATTTAAGAACAAATTATAAAACACCCAACTGTGCCTGCAAAAGCAGGCAGAGGAAATACTTTCTGGAGGCATTAAATATATTTTCAGGCAGGGAAAGACACTAAAAAGTAGACTTAAAAGCTATGTGCCCCTCTGTGATGTTAAATGTGCTCATATAGAGAGCTGATAACTAATAGTCAAATGATGATTTTGAATAGTTCTAGAGCTGCATTTGAATCAAAGAAATTGAAATGCAGACTTTCCAGCTCCACCCAGACCTAAATCAATCTGCATTTTAACAAGCTCTCTAGGGAAATGGTGAGCACACTGAAGTTTGAAAGCACTACTTTCAAACCACATCTATTCTTTCCCTCCTCCAAAACCTCATTATTTATTATTTTTCTCATTTGCAATTGCTAGCCCTTTCCACACACTGCCCTAACTGCCTACAGACCTTCTCTTGTCTCTGCAGGCACCCCCCCCCAAGGTACCAGGCCATCAACTGATGTCCCCCCAACCTCAGCAAGTCCTGAGAACTTCACTTTGGAAATATATTCCAAAATGTATGGCCTTCTCTCCATCCTCACCCTCACCAGCCTGGTCCCAATCATTATAACCTCTCCTTTATAGGACCAGAAGAGCCTCTTAACTAGTCTCCCTACTTTTTCTCTTTATTTTACTATCCCTTCTCAAAACACTCAGAGGGATTTTTTTTTTTTTTTTTTTTTAACTGCCATGGTTACAAATGCAAACTCATTACCCTGGCTTGTAGGCTGCATGTTCTCCTTTCCTCTACATGACCCATTCCAACCATTCCCACCTTCTTTCCAAGCTCAAGACACACTGCCTTCCTTTGTTCCCCAAAAATACCAAGTTTTCTCCCATTTTATGGCTTTTGCACTTACAGTCCCCTCTGTCTGGTATGCTCTGTATCCACATCTCTGCATAGCTGGTCTCCCTGTTACTCATGCCTCAGCTCAAATTTGACCTCAGAAAGGCCTTTCCTGACCACCTCATCAAGCACCATATTATTTGTTCTTCAAAGTACGTATCACATTAGATAGTTTCCTGTTCATTTACTTGTCTGTCTCCCTCCACTAGTATGTAAAGTCCATGAGGGCAGGGACCATGTCTGTCTTGGTCATCACTATACCACTAGCACTTAGAAATGCTTAGTATTTAGTAGGTACTCCATTAATGCTTTATGGAATTAACAAGAATCAACCTTTTTCCTCACTCCCCTTTACCCCAAAATTTTGCCTAGTCCCTCAACCCCCTCCTTTGGGTGAACATCAGTTTGTTGTCTGTATGTATAAATCTGATTCTCTTTTTTGTATTTATTCATTTCCTTAACATTATTTTTAATGATGAATTCTTGGTAGGTAAGCTGCCAAGTCATAGAGATTTTTCCTCTCAGAGCTCTCAGTTTCTCTCCTCTTTTCCATTTCTACTGTCACTACCCTTGTTCAGGCCTAATCAGTCCCACCTGAACAGCCACAGCTTCGTAACTGGTCTAACTCTCCTCCTTCCAGCTTCACCTAATTAAATTAATCTCCTAAAGGGCAGCTTTACTTCACATCACTCCCCTCCAATCTTTCTACCTGCTCATTTCCTACTTAGTTAAACTCTTACCCTAATATTCAAAACTCGTGCTTGCTTCGGCAGCACATATACTAATATTCAAAACTCTCATGATGTTATGACTAATTCTAACTTTCCACATTATTCTAGCTTCAAACTTCACTGTGTCTCAGGATCACTAACTTAATGTGGATTACAGGGCCCATCCCCAGAGATTCAGATTCAGTATATCTGCAGTGGGACCCAGAAATCTGCACTTTTTGACAAGCTTCTGATGATTCTAATGCAGACAGACTTCACATCACTTTCTGAGAAATACCATTCTTGCTCCTCCCCAAGACTCTAGGTAAAAGAGCCTACTCACTGCTCACCAAATCTCCCATAAGCATTATCTAGAATGCTTTTCACTCCAAACTTACTTCATTCAAAGTGTATCTCAAATGCAACTTTCTCTAGGAAGCCTTCCTTGATCCCCCAAGTAATATGTACCAATTCCATCTCGGAAGTTAGACATGCTTCCATACCTCTTAAGACATTTACTTTACTTCACTTTGTATTACTCATTTTATTCCCCTACTAAATGTAAGTTACTTAACATGTATTATCTGCAACTCCTACCATATAACAGGCACTGAGAAATATGTGACTGAGTGCTGTGGGGGTCCAGAATGCTTCACACAGTATGCCTCGTGGGTGCTACCATCAAAACAGAACCTTGGGCTGGTTGGATCCAAGTCTGACTCAGCAAGCAATTCTGAACATTATTTCAAGTCAAGAGCTGGGAGGATAAAAGTTTTTCATCCACTTCAAGAAGAAAAACACATCTTCATGGGCTTTTGTTTTTCTTTTTAGAATATCTGCTAAACTATGATAGAAGAAATGCAGGTTTATTTTCGAAACAACTCTGATTCTCAATGAGCTAAATAGAAAAATGTGACTCAGATCCAACGAAGACATTTAAATGATAGTTCAGAAAGGTAAGGAATAAATGTCTTCATTATGTTTGGTTTTCATGACAGATAATGATGCAAAATGTATTTAGGGTTGTAAGCAAACATGATACACAACTTATCTCCATTTAAACTAAGGATTTTATATTGTTTGGAGATGTGAAATTTTCACTTCTGAAGGAATTCAGTCAACTAACTCTCAGCTCCAGAATACTTAAGAGACTGCCTGAATTTAAATACTTAGTTCATATTACTTCAGAATTTTAACTATTAATGGGAGTCTTTGGTTTAAGTACTCACTGATTTTCCTGATTATATCTCTTTAGTAAAAAGGGAAAGGAAACATAATAGGTGAACATTCTCTCTTTCCTTTAAGAACCTTTAAGAACTAACCTGAGGTTACTCCCTTATTCAGGGTCAGAGATGTACTCCAAGGCTATCAAAGGAATAATTCCCTTTTCTCTTCCAGAATCCAAAAGAGAAGACCATACTAGAAAATGTTATTTCCTTCATAGTAGTGGATCTTAACCAGAATCATCTGAGAAGCTTTTAAAAGCACAGATGCCTTAATTAGATGCGAAAACAAAATTAGCCAGGAAAACAATAAGAGAAGAATGAGACGGGACTAGCCTCACAAATATTACAACACTCTAAGTAGCTCCAGCAACTAAAGTTATTGGCAAATGAATAAACAAACTAACAGAACAGAACTGAAAGCGCAGAGGCTTTAAAGGGATAAAAATGGCATCAAATTAAGGGGTAGAGAGAGGATGGAAAGGAAAAAAATGTGGGTAAATTGGGTAGCCTTCAGGGAAAAAAGTTAGATCCATGCCTCATACCCTATGCCAGGATAAATTCTAAACAGATTACAGATTCAAATACAAAAATCAAAGCCCTACAAGTATTAGAAGAAAAATGGAAGAATTCTTTCATAATTAAAGTTTTTCTACTTAAGAACTATAAAAAATTTCAAATTATACTATATCTAATTAAAAAATTTTGCATAGCAAGAAAAAAGCATATCACAGATAAACAAAAGACTAAGGGAAAAAAATGCAATTTATATCAAAAAGGGCTAAGGTAAGGAGTACCTAGAAATTATAAGAGAAGAAAAACAAGTTAAAGATATGAATATATAGTTCACAGAAATGATGCTCAGCCCCACTCAAGTAAGAAAATATTATAATGAGATACTTTACCTATCAAATCGTTCATCAGTCAATTGTTGACCTATCAGACTGATAAGTATCCAGTTGTTTGATAAGTATATTGCCTTGGTAAAACTAAAGGGAAATAGGTTCTATCAGATATTGCTGACGTGAGTATAAACTCCCCAAAGAAGATAATTTGCATTACATACTGAAATTACAAATGAATATTTTCCTGACGCAAAAATTCTACTTCTTTGGGGCACCTTGTTGACTCAGTCGGTAAAATATGCAACTCTTGATCTCAGGGTCATGAATTCAACCCCACATTGGGTGTAGTAAAGCTTACTTTAAAAATAATTCTACTTCGGGGCACCCAGGTGGCTCAGTTAAGTGTCCAACTCTTGATTTCAGCTCAGGTCTTGATCACAGGGTTGTGAGCTCAAGCCCTGCATTGGGCACCATGCTGGGCATGGAGCCTACCTAAAAAAAAATTCTACTTCTAGAAATATACCTACAATTATACAAGCATATATGCAAAATAATGTATGTACAAGATTATTTATTATATTTTTAATAAAAGCTTGGAAATAATCAGAATGTCCATTATAAGGACCAAATAAATCATTTATACAACAGAATTCTATGCAAATATTTTTTAAATGCAGAAACTCTTTAGGTATTAATATAGAAAGATTACCAAGACATATTGTTAAGTTAAAAAACAAAACACTGTGCAGAACAATATGAGTCATAGACTAACGCCTCTGCAAAAAAAGGAGGAAAATAATATAAACTCATATTGGATTGTAAAAAAAAAAGGTTTCTGGAAGGATAACTAACAACTAATATAGAAACAAACTAAAAAAACTGGTTGGGGGATACAGGAGAATTAGAAGGATGGAGAATAGGAGGGAAAGAAGACTTTTCACTGTATACCTTCTTATATTTTTGATATTTAGAAAATGTTTTTTATGCAAAGATGTCTTTACAATAAAAAATAAAAATACAGATAATTAGGCTCCAGTCTCAGGAAAACTGATCTTGCACGCCTGGGGCAAGCCTAGGCCTATATTCCAGTTTTAAGAGCTGAGAGCCACTGCTATAGAATTTCTTCAGCAAATCATAATGGCTTCCTATCTCTTTTCATAGCACTGGTAAATATTGTTTCCAGTCTTTATGTGGTTTTTTTTTTTTTTTTAAGATTTTATTTATTCATTTGATAGGCAGAGATCACAAGTAGGCAGAAAGGCAGGCAGAGAGAGAGGAGGAAGCAGGCTCCCCGCTGAGCAGAGAGCCCGATGCGGGGCTCGATCCCAGAACCCTGGGATGATGACCCGAGCGGAAGGCAGAGGCTTTAACCCACTGAGCCACCCAGGCGCCCCTATGTTTTGTTTTTAACGGAGTTTTGAGAGACTACATTAATAATCCCAAGGAAATCTGGAGGCTAAAAAAAAAAAAGCAGATGCACCAAGAAAACACTGCAGTAAAGGGAACTACATGTTTCCAAAATGGAAACATGTCTGTCTGGTCTGTCATCACAACAAGCAACCTGCACTTCTCTAAATAATGCCTTTAGTACAAACACATTTCATTCAAAGCCATCTGAGCTTCATGGCTGTTGATTTAGTCATTATTTTGATGTGCCTACAAGGCTAGGCAAATCATAGGTACTAATTTGTGGCTTTTAAACCAGAGCTAGACTCTTCATTACCAAAGAGTCATAATCAATAAAGAGAGGTTTAGGGGGTCTGTAAAAATCTAAAGACTGACCACACAGAATTCTGGAGTCAACAGTTTAGGCAGAATCATTAGGTAAATAATCTTATAAAACATCCACCATACTCAGGACTTAGTAAGGTGGTGTTTTACTATTTTTCCAAGATAGGAATAGGGAAGGAAAAATATATGAAATATATCTGTCCTAATTTTTATCAGCCAATCCCAGGGTCAGGACATGGATCTTAGATACACTATTTGAAAGATCATTAAAGCAAAAAACAAAAGCCAACAGGATGCTTACAGTTTGTAAGAAATATTATCTAGGCTCTTTTCCAGAACTGTTTACAGAATTTTTAGGCTTACGACATCCTACCATTTTACTATAATCATAAATGAAGGCAAATCATGCAGGAAATATGGCCTCAGTAAGAGAAATCATTCCAAGCTTGAAGGAAGAGAATTAACATATACTGGACAACTGCTTTGTGCCAGGGACCATAGCCTGCATTCTTCTAATTCCTTATTTGATCCCCACAAAAATCCAATGAGGAATATATTTTATTTTATTTTATTTTTTTAAAGATTTTATTTATTTATTTGACAGAGAGAGAGATCACAAGTAGGCAGAGAGGCAGACAGAGAGAGGGGGAAGCAGGCTCCCTGCTGAGCAGAGAGCCCGATGTGGGGCTCAATCCCAGGACCCTGGGATCATGACCTGAGCTGAAGGCAGAGGCTTTAACCCACTGAGCCACCCAGGCGCCCGAGGAATATATTTTAAATCCCAAACTGAATCTCAGATAGGTTAAGCATATTACTGCATATCAGAGAGCTGTAAGTGATAAAGCCAAAACTGAAATCCATGTCTAACTCCAAAGACTACTTTTTCCTATTACTCTCAGATACCTCTCTTAAATAGGAATCCTTAGAAAAAAGGGGTAGATAGGAGATAACTTAAATGAACTTAGCAAAATGAAACCCCTGCATCCAATCCACTCAATGAATATTTAAGAAATAGGGTTGCCTGGGTAGCTCAGTCAGTAAAGTGTCCTACTCTTGGTTTAGCTCAGGTCATGTCAGGGTTGTGACTGTTGGGCTCTGCGCTCAGCGCTGAGTCTGCTTAAGAAAGAAAGAAAGAAAGAAAGAAGGAAAGAAAGAAAGAAAGAAAGAAAGGAAGGAAGGAAGGAAGGAAGGAAAGAAAGAAAGAAAGAAAGAAAGAAAGAAAGAAAGAAAGAAAGAAAGAAA
>NC_081572.1:43289434-43434122 GCF_022355385.1 Mustela nigripes
AAGGAGAGAAAGAAAGAAAGAAAGAAAAAGGAGAGAAAGAAAGGGAGAAAGAAAAGAAGAGAAAAAGGAAAGGAAAGGAAAGGAAAAACAAGTACTGTGTGAAGCACTAGGCTAGACACATTTACTTGAACAGACCTGAGAGCTCAAGGAACCTGTCCTGGGTCACACACCTGTTAAATAATGAGAAGACTAGAACTCAAGACAGTCTGATTCCAAGGACCATGCTCTCAACTACACTTTAACTGGCTCTCTGAAATTCAAAGGAAAACACAAGTGAAGCATTAGGTTTGTCCACGGCAGTGAAAAAATTAGGCCATTTTAACTCTATACAGTTTTGAAAGGATCCTGTTAGTTGACTGGTTCCTACTCATGGAACCCACTAGTAATGGGCCCACTGGATGAAAAAGGGAAATGCTTTTTCTTTTCTCAAAGTAATTCATACTTTGATACATATCCATCTGTATTATGTATAGTCTTAATAAAGATTAACTGCATTGATAATAAATATTACCACCTAATATTTGCTTAATGCTTTTCATGTTTTCCAAAATGTTTTCACATACATTATTTTAAGTGACATAACCATCAACAGCTTCCAATCTTTATTCCTACAAAATAAAGCCAAAAGTCCTGGCCACTACTGAAGATCCCTTACGGTCCTGCCTTTCCAGCTTTATTTGCTACCAATCATACACAAGATACTATGTTTCAGCTACACTGTTCTCTGAGGATTCTACCTTTGTTCATGCCACTGTACATGCAATTCCCTTTGTCTAGAATGGTCTTCCCAATCAGCCATCTGATAAATTCCTATTGTTTTTTAAGAGCTGGTTCAAATATCTTCCCCATGAAACCTTCAGCTTGTTGAATTAGTTACTCCCTCCTCTAAGAGAGAATCCTAGAGGACTAAAAAATCCTTTTTTACACACCTGTGACACAGGATATACCATAACTAATCGTATGTTTCTTTTTCCAAGAGATTGAACACTTTGTAGAGACTATGTCTTTCTCTTTTTTGTATCCCTAGTGCCAAAGTCTTAGCAGATACTCAATATTTATGAAATGAATAAAATAATGAATTGTATAGAACATTAAATTGAAAATTAGAAGATGTTAAGTGCAAGTCCCATATGAAAATACAAAGTTTACACCTCAGTTTTTTAGTTGTAAAGTAATTAATTTTCAACTCAATTCTACATTTACTGTGATGACTGTGCTCCCTAATCAGTTTAACAGATGGAAATATTCTGAGAGCTCTTTAGAATAGTCACAAAAAATCCAAATAATTGTTATTACCTCCTCCATCATGACATCTTGTGTGACTGAGATTTCTCCTCTGGTCGCTCCACTGTGTACCAGGTTCCGTAGTCGTATACAGAATTCTCTCATCTATGACAGAAACTTATTCAGTACTCCAAATAGTTAACCCAACTTCAATATAAATGAGTCTAGTAGACCAGTACTAGTTCTTTTGAAGTGTAACTAAACCAAGACCCAGGGTAAAGTTCATAAAAACATGTATGTATCTCTCCAACCAGTCCACTTAAAATGGCTAAAAACTTTCCATACAGGGAAAAAACATGGCCTATTCCCAAAGAATTCTAGAGGGACCTGTTCTGCTTTTCAACTAATGATACTCTCTGTGCCAATATGGGCCTAGGTATGGGGAAAACGTCTGATTCCATAATGCCTATCACTCCTAGGAAAAGCAAGAGACTTAAGATTATTATGCCACTAAGTCACTCTAGTAGATTTTTATTTAGAATTTTACTGGTTGTTCACTTCTCCTTCCTTACCAAATCATTATAACAATAGCTATGCCAACCTTATAGTTTTCATTTTTGTTGTTTTCAATTTTGAAAGTACCTGAGATAAAGGTGAGTCTTAAATCTAACCACAGTGCTCTAAAAAGGATCTTGTTCTCCTCTAAAATGAAATGCAAAGATATACTATTAAGGATCTTTTAACCTGTGGATAAGAATTCTGAGTTTGCTGGGTGGAAAATAACCTACTTATAATATTGGGGAAACACATCTATAGTTTATATTAAAATCCAATCTTTCTCCCAGGGGTGACAAATCCAACCTCAGCCTTGTAGGTCAAGAAAGGTGATTCTAGAAACTCCCAGTTCTCAAAAAAGAGGTCTGGCTGGTGGAGTAGCATCCAACCTTTCTAGGGTGGGTGGGGGGGGGGTGCCTGGCTGGCTTAGTCAATAGAGGATGTAACTCTTGATCTCGGGTTTGTGAGTTCAAGCTCCACGTTGGGTGCAGAGTTTACTCAAAAAATTAAAAATTTAAAATTAAAAAAAAAATATATATATATATATATATATATATATATATATATATCTCCCACCTTGGGAAAATGGGTTATGTAGCGAAAAAGAATGATTCAGTAAGATAACTGAAGCAATAAAAAGCAGTTCAGTGACTACATCAAATCTTTAGTGGGTGGATAAACTACACTGATGTGGTTTGGGGACGCCTCAGAACTCTGCATACTCTTTAAGAAAGTCTCACAAATAATTCTCTCTGGTTTTACTAGAACATAAAATTCTCCCAGCCACTAGGAACCCAATGGGTTTATGGCCCATATTAAGCGTGGGACTTTCTTTCCTCAGTACCCATAAGAAAACATTTAAATTGGGGCACCTGGGTGGCTCAGTCAGTAGGGCATCTGCCTTCAGTTCGGGTCGTGATCCCAGGGTCCTGGGATCAAGCCCCGGATTGGGCTCCTGCTCAGTAGACAGCCTGCCTCTCCCTCTCCCTCCGCCTGCCGCTCTGCCTACTTGTGCGCTCTCTCTCTCTCTCTCTCTCTCTGTGTCAAATAAATATATAAATAAATCTTAAAAAAAAAATTTAAATCAATAGAAATAAAAGTTGAAGTTTTTTAAAAAGAAAAAAAAAACCTCTCTAAGCTCAATTATTTTTGAAGTTAATATGTAGCTACACTGCCTCTGAAAGACACTGAGTAGCTACCTTGTACATAAACTGTACACTGAAATGCCCAGGAATCCCTCTTGAAAATCAGTTAAGAGTTTTAAGGTAAGTACACTAAATTCAATCCCACCCTGCTCCATATGTTGCACCTTGTGATTCAGAATATCATTCATCCTTCTGGTTGCCTCTGTCGTATAAGATTCAGGGAAGCATTTCTTAGGGACGACACCATATTTTTCTAAAAGAAAACACATTTTGGTGTTCAGTAAGGTAAAAGCATACTCCAGCACTAGAAACTGTGGCAAAAATAGCTATTGCTTTAAAGAACAGGCCATTGTTTGCTGGTCTAAATCTGAAAACTTAACGATCTTATGCTTCATATCTATCAAACAGGTCACTGAATCTGGATATTTATCAATAGATCTAAGAAAGAATTCTGCTCTTTTTATCTATAATTCTATGTAAAGAGCTCAGCATGAGGAGGTTTTCCCAAAAGACACCACTTTTTTGAACGAGGATATTATTAAACAGCTGCAGTTGTTATTAAACAGCTGTGTCTTGATTACATTGATGGACAAAAGATAAACTTTTTCATAGCAAGTTGGTTCTACTTAATACAACCATTTCTTCCCCAGCCAACTCTTTACAGTACCTATCTCCTTACCTCTCATTTAAGAAAGGTACTTAAAAGGTTAGAGTATGAGATAAAAGTTCTCAGAGCTAACTGTACATCTTCCTGGGGGACTGATTTTACCCTGCACATAACCACCAAAGAGACAGCCCATGCCCAACTACAGGACCTTGCTTGATCATGCTGTTTCAGTTCCATTAAAGAAAGGCTCTTACCAACAATATTGACAAGCATATCCCACTGTCCACCATCATTCGCAGGATTCATAAGCAAATACTGCACCAGCCTACCATCCTCAGGCTCCTTCTTTTGAGCGGTTTCCACAAAAGCATTTAAGAAGAAATAACAACGTTCAACCTAGATAAGAGAAGTTAAATAAAATTAAAGGAAAAGAGAGCTAAAACTTTTATTGGCACTAGCAATACAACAGGAGTTTGGGCCTACCATAGCCCCACCACAGTAGGTATTTTTAAACTAAAGTTGGTAATTAAGTATCAGTATCTGGCTTCATAAGAATATTTAAAGTTTCTTCTTATATTTCTATAGCTACCTTCCAATAGTTTATCCAAAACCGTGCACTGCTTTATTTTGAAACAAAATCTGATATTTAGAGTCTTAATCAGTAAATATCTAATGAACACTTTTATGATGTACATTTTAAAAATTAAAAAATTAAGTAAAATTATTTACTGTTTTTCATATAAGTACTGCCCAGAGATGGGAAATTAGGTCCTAGAAAGACCAAATAGCCTAAATAAAGACGGTAAAAGGAGAAATTACTAAAAACTAAATAAAATATTTTAAATAAGTTAAGAAACAAAGAAGCAGTAGGTGAGTCAGTAAGTAGACTTATTATTTCCTTGCAAAAAAGTAGCCACCTACCAAACAAAAGCAGTTCTGCCTTTGAAGAGTCAACCTTTGATACTTTGGAAATCAGAATAAGTGGTGTCCCATCTATAATGGAAGGCAAACTACAACTGGAAAAGCAAGAAATGAAGAGATAGTCCCTATCAAGGTTGATACTGAAACAAGAATCTTGCAAGATCAGTCCCCTACCTTGTCCCAGAAAAAGAGATAAGATTGACTAAACTCAAATTCTTCAATATTTAATTTTTTCATGAATGGAAGTCTCATAACATTCAGACAAGAAAAGATCCAGCATCGCCCTGAAACAAGAAAGCAAACCAAGAAATTAGACTGAGTGTTCACATAGATTACAACACTGTCCTATCCCTGTTTCCCAAAACTGAATGCATGAGAAGATCTTGAACAATTTAAAACTAAATCAGAAAGAACAGAAAGATTAAAACACCAAAACAAGAAAGGTAAGAATTAGTATTTGAAATATATATGCAAAGGCTTAATATCCTTAATATATGAAATAAATCTCTTGACATATCATTTAAAGAATCCAATACAAATCACCTAAGAAAATCACATTAGAAAAAGAAATATGGCTAGAAAGACATGAGCAGAGATCATACATACAGATCATACAGAATACATACTGGCCAAAAAAGATACAAATGGCAAAGAAACATTTTCAAAATGTTAGGTGGGGATACATTATTTTTTAACTGATTACGCCCAGTATTGGGATGGATTTGGGAAACAGCATTATTATACAGTCTGGATAGAGATCTAAACAGGTACGAAATACCTGAGGGCAATTGGCAATATATGACAAAAGCTTTAAAAAGACCCCACCCTTTAATCTGGAACATACCGTATATGCTTCTATATAAGATGACCCTAACATAAGTCAATCCCCAGTCTCCCAAGAGAATTAAAAAGAAAAAGTTGTTGGGATGCCTAGCTGGCTCAATCAGTAGAGCATGTGACCCTTGATCTCCGGGCTGAGAGTTCCAGCCCTGCATTGGGTGCAGAGATTATTTAAAAAATAAAATCTTCGGGGGCACATGGGTGGCTTAATTGGTTAAGCATCCAACTCTTGCTTTTGGATCAGGCCACGATCTCACTGTGAGACAGAGCTCCGTATTGGGCTCTGCACTGGGTGTGGAGCCAGCTTGGAGTTCTTCCCTCTATCTCTGCCCCTCTTCCCTGCCCCTGACCCCTGCACACAGGTTCACACACTCTCTCTCTCTCAAAAATAAACAAGTAAAATAAAATCTTTAGGAAAAAAAAAAGAAAAAGTTGTTTAGCTAACTGGATCATACAGACATTAAAAAATAGAGATGAAATAGTAAATGTCCACCTACAACATTTAGTAATTTAAACATATACAGATATTTAAAGTCATGTTAACATTAATAAATTGATGTAGCATTGTTTTCTTCACTTTCACATATGTCATTTTCACACTGATTCACTCTTCACTTGTATCTTGGTATCGTGCTTTTGCCATCATTAAACCCACTCTTACAATTAGAACACATCATCTTTCTTCCATCTATTATGTTTGAGTCACAGCAATGTTTTGAATTCATGCATGATGCTGTTCCTGAAAACTGTTTGCCCGTGCCAATTATACAATCATCTTCTTAACTTCTCTGGTAAGCAGATAATCATGAACTCTACAATGTTACCATTACCTGTACTGATTTAAGTGATCATTGGCCTATTTATAATGATAGCCAACATTTCCATGTGAGGTCCTGTCCTAGGAATATATTATGGTCAAATTTTTCACCTTTTTAAAAAACTGATTCAATCCAATGATCTCTAGAAGCATCCAAAACTCACACAGATTGAGGTCTTTTCAGAGTAAAGTGCTTTCCAAATTGTATTTTACTTCAAAATAAATTGGCCAAGAGTGCTCATTACAAGGATCTCTGTAGGGTAGGGTAACTCTCTCTTTCCTAAAGAAAAATTCAGAAGGAAAAACCCTGACTTCTTTTTTGGGCATAACTTCTTTACTGCTATGAACTTATGTTCATGCTATATTGGTAAGTGAGAAAGGTAGACAGGTTACCTAACAATATGTAAGGTATCCATCTATATTGAACACACACACACACACAGAATAAAGACCTGAAAGAAAAAAATATATGCTTGTTGGTATTTTGCAAATATTCTACACTGAAGAACAATAATTTTCTGGGACAAGTGGGTGGCTCAGTTGGTTAGGTGGCCAGCTCTTGATTTCAACTCAGGTCATGATCTCAGGGTGCTGGGATAGAGCCTACAACAGGGTCCACACTCAGGGGAGTCTGGCTGAGGATTCTTTCTCCCTCTCCTTCTGCCCTCCCCCTGCCCATGTGCCCCCCTCAAAATAAATAAATCTTAAAAAAAAAATAACAATTTTGTAACAAGAAAAAACAATTAAAAATAAGTAACTATAGTGGTTTTGGAAAGTCACTAATGACTTAGCTCTTTACCTTGGGTTTGTCTGGATGCCACCTCTCTTATATTATTATTATAAGTATATTACACTTATATATTATTTATATATATTATATATTATTTCTCAGTAAAGAAAAAACTGGATGAACTGTTAATATGAAAATAAACTACATAGCTCATGTGGTATTGATATCTGTTGTAAATAACAGTGTTACTACAGAATATATAAGATCTGATCTATTCCAGAGGTCACTGAAATCCAGACTATGTAGGGCCACTGTGACATTACTAAATGGATCATCTGTAGCCGGACAGTCCACACCATCCCAAGCACGTCCTACTATGGCAAAACAGTAATTATGGCAAGGTCATGACTTTTTTTTTCCTTAACATTCAAAAACCAATTTTACTGAGGTATAATTTACATACAACAAAATATATCCATATGAAGTGTACACTTTGAGTTCTGACTGGCTCTCAGCAAGGACTGATCTGCTTTCTGTCAAAACGGACTGGGAGTAGGGCACTTGGGTGGCTCAGTCAGTTAAGTGTCTGACTTCAGCTCAGATCATGATCCCAGGATTCTGGGATCGAGCCCCACATCGCGCATTCTGCCCAGTGGGGAGTCTGCTTCTCCCTCTCCCACTTCCCCCACTTGCGCTCTCTCTCTCTCTCTCAAATAAATAAACAAAATCTTTAAAAAAAAAAAAAAAAATCGACTAGGAGGGGCGCCTGGGTGGCTCAGTGGGTTAAGCCTCTGCCTTCCGCCCAGGTCATGATCTCAGGGTCCTAGGATTGAGCCCTGCATCGGGCTCTCTGCTCAGCAGGGAGCCTGTTTGCCTCTCTCTGCCTGCCTCTGCCTACTTGTGATCTCTGTCAAATAAACATATAAAATCTTAAAAAAAAAAATAGACTGGGAATAATTTTTAAATGGATACACTTTACAAAGTTCTTTTAGTACGATTTTATTGTAAGAATGTCCTCCTTATTTAGATTCCTGGATAACCAATGTTTCACCGGAGCTGTTTTTCTGACAGCAGTGCTAGACAACAAAACAAGAGCTCTTGAGGAGTAAGGCATGAGAATTGAGTATTTTTCTGTATTACAAACTGGTCTACTGGCAGGAAGTGAGCCCATTAGCACATCTGCTCAAACTGCAACCAAAAAGCCTACTTAAAAATAACATCGTGTCTTTTCCATTTCATACATTTGTGTATGGCCTTCAGGGCAAGAACATTTTGGGGAGTTTCTGGATCATGAACATTTTTGCATGGTTCCCTCTGTACCAAAACAAGGTATCTCCAAAACACCAGGCTAAAGTCACCTAACTTCAGGACACCATACAGTGAATTACATTCAAACAGATGACCATGGACTTGTCATTTCAGTGCTTAAAACATACACTATCAAGGCACAGAGGATCAAAATAAGTCACAAGGTGACGTCCTTGGATCTGTCTTTCCCTGTGCCTGTTCTCTGGAAATTTACTTCAAGTTCTTTCAACACAAACTTCTACTCAAGACCACTCTTAAGACATCAAAATGGGGGCGCTGTCAGGAAGGTCCAGTAAAGTGTGCAAGGAGCTGTGAGACCTCACCTGAGCTCTTCTGGTTAGTGACTGGCTTGCCTTCCTGAGTCACAGCGTGCTGGAACACATGCTGGGCACCCTGTACCGTGGCCCTCTTCAAGCAGATGTCCAGCAGGTCGTGCGTGGTCCCGACATTCTGGGCAAGTACGAACTGAGGGTCGGAATTCAGTTTCTGAATCAGAGCAGCTACCTTCTCCGAATTCAGCCCTGTTGGAAAACCAAATGGTATTTCTAACACCAAAAGGAGGTTTTAGAGGGCCGATCCCGGACTCCCACTGCTTGGCTCCAACTTCGGAGGACCGACCATCCGGAGATGACGCTTGCGGCGGCGAAGCCCTTTACTGGCGACCTCCCCCAAGTGCTGTCTCCCTCCAAGACCGCTCCAGCCCGCCCTGAAAGCTCCATTCCCGCTTTCGCCCCCGGTCCCAGGCCCGGTACTCTCCCAGCCGCCGGGCCTCCAGGGCCCAGCTTGAGCACCCCCCAGAGAGGACCCCGCTAGGGCCTCGGCGGGGAAGAGCTACGCCTCACCCGCGTTGTTCATGGTGGCCACGCCGCCCGGCTGGGGACCGGTAGCTTCGGGGTTCTTAGGGGGAGCACCGGGGTTACACGCGGCTCGCTGCCTCAGCGGCCGGACCTGCCTGCCACTCGCACTCGGAGCGCCGGAAAGAGAGACCCGGCTCGGTGGCGGCGGAGGGCTGAGGCCCAGAGAAACGGGGTCCGCGGAGGGACAAAACTCCCCCTCGCGTTGCTGAGTCAGCGCCGTCTGTGCTGGCCCCGCCCAGGGGAGGGGCGACCGGGCGGGCTCACGACGCGGTCGGTTCCGCCCGCGCCCCTGCCCCGCCTCGGCGCGGCAGTGAGTGGGCCCCACGGGACCACGGCTTCCTGGCCCACCCTGCTCCCGCTTCCTAGCTGCCGGAGTGGCTGCGCGGTTCCGTGCTGGGCCCGGATCCCAATACTCTGGCCTTGGGGACGGGACCCAGTAAGCCTTTCCAGAAGCCTTTAGGGCGCTCGAGGCAGCGGGGTGGAGGGGAGGGGCTGCATAATTAAGCGCAGGTTTAGGATCAGTTGACTGTCTTTCACACGCACACACACAGAATGTTCCCAAAGGCTCTTCCTGTAGGCATCCTTTGCTGACCATTCACCGCATTTTCGATGGCAACTTGTTGCTTGGATTCTAGTCAGAACCAAGTTCTTGTATTTGAGGGAAAATTGGAAGCAAGCTCTTTCCCACCCACTCGGGAGCTACTACCACGGTTCTACAAACATACATCTGCTCGTTTCAAGAAAACTACCTATTCTGGGCTTCAGGGAGTCAGTGAATGTTTCCTGCTTAGCCCAGCATGTGCTGGGGCTTAACTAAGGGGAATGACAGAGGTCTGTCCTCCTCATTAACCGTGGATCGCCAAACCCTCTCCAAAACCTGCCAGTGAGCATCCCAATCCTCTCCGCAGGCTTTCGGGATAACTCAGATGTTTTAGAAGGCTTTGAGATTCCGAAGCCCTGTTATATTGTCTTTCGTGCTCTGAAATTCTCAGTCTTTAATAAGATGTTGAAGTGGGACCCACGGATGATAAAGCAAATACAAATGTATCTGCCTTATTGAAAATCCTTTCTGCTACTCAGAAGTGTGAGAGTCTATTGTGGAACCCGGAACCTAGGTCTTCGATTGAGAATCATGACTGGCTCTAAGGAACCCTATTATCTCAAAAGATCCACACTCAGGTACTAGTTGAGAAGTACAATCTCTATGTCCCTACAGAGACATAGCTAAAGTTTGGGGATATGACATAACTGTCTCCAACAGAACACATCCTATTTTGAGATGCTTCTGATGTCCGAAGAAAAGGGACGGGCTGAAGTTATGCTGAAAGAAAGCCATTGGTCCTTTCACAAAACGATGTCCAAGCACCCTGCCCAATTCGACTTACAAAATTTTATTCAATGTCTTACAAGGTACCAGGCACAGAGCAAGCTGCTGATGATACCAAGACCCACAAAGCTTAGGCTAGCCCTTAAGAAATTCACAATATGGTGGGGAGGATATAAAATAACTTTTAGACGATCTGTACTAGCATACCAGTAGTACTGTAGTACCAGTGAGGAGAGAGCTGTGAATTAGGGACAGAAGTGCCTGAAAAAGAGATGATGAGTGAGCATGATCTTAGAGTGATGAGATTTTAGAAGACAAAACCAACCAACCAACCAACCAAACAAACCAAAAACAGAGGAAGGGCACACAAGGCACCAGCAAAGGCACAGAACATTAAAGCACATGGCAAGAACTTGTTAAAGAAACTGTGCATCATAGTCTGATGTGGTTAAGAACAAAGAAGGTGTCGAGATCAGGGGCGAGGTATAGAGCTGGAAAGGTGCGTTTGGTCAGGATATGAAGGCTTTTATATGCCATGCCCCAGCATCTGTAGTTTATCCTATGGTTAATTGGAAGAATTGGCTTTTAAATAAAGAAGCAGTATGCTTAATTCTGTGTAATGAAAGAAACCCAATGGCAATGAGGAGGGTGATGTAGAGGGGAGAGATTCTGAAGTTAGAGAAACTAGTTAGGAAGCTGTTCCAGTAGTGCCTTTGACAGACGATCCTTAAACTGAGGAAAGGGAAGAGACGCAGACAATCTGGAAAGTTTTCAGTTGAATGAGAAGCTGGATGGCGGTGTCTTTAACCCAGAGAGGGAATACAGGAAAATAGACGTTTGGGAGTATGTGAGCAGGGAGATAATGAATCCAGTTTGGGCCTTGGCAAGTTTGGGGCACCCACAGGACCCCCAAGAACAGGAGGACAGGAGTTGAATGAAAAGATGTCTACAGATTAAATAAAACATTCCAGTCTTGGAGCCATGATAGTCAACGAGGTTGGCAGAGGGAAAGAGTAAAGCAAAAGAGGATCGAGGACCAAGCATAGTGCCCTGGGTGGCACCATGCAGCTTTGTTGGGTGTTTGAGGCACAAGGGTGCCAGGCTGAGTGGGGGGAATAGGACCTGAAGCCCAGTCCAAGCTCTGCTTGCCAAGCCACGGCCCCTGGCCCAGGGCTGTGCTCAGAGTATGGGGCAACTTTTATTGTTTATTACAAGGAAGCCATATTGGGGTACCATTAACTCTAGAAACAGCAACATTTAAGGAACGGGTAAAGACAGAGGAGCCCGCAGGAAAAGACAGAAAGAGCAGACAGAGAGATAGAGGAAGACATGGAGTGTTATGTCTTGGAATCTAGGAGGGCAATGAGAAGATGGCGAAGGGGACTGAAAGCTTCAGGAAAGTCTGGCAACTGGATCATGGGTGAGCTTAGAGAGGAGAACCACACTGCAGGAAGCGGAGAGGGAAGAACTAGCAAGGAAGCTCTTTGGGGAGAAAAGGAAAACGTGTCCACTAGGAGGATGAAAGGCAGGAACCAATAGAGATGCCAGATGCCAGAAGGGTATAATGGCTAGAGTAAGAACCCAGAAAAAGAGGAGGGATGGAATCACTGGGGAAGGTGGAGGGGCCAGTTTTGCAGCCAGTGCCACCCTTTGCATGCCAGTGATTACATTTCCCCACCCCATGCCCAGAGATTCCTATCAACACGTTGCCAGGTCTCTTACTCTGCCCTCGTTGTCAGGGTGGTACCCTTAGTACCAGCTTTCCACTCAGCAGCTCACACCCATGTATCCAGCCCCCGTGTGAGTACAGAGATGGAATGCAGAAGAAAACTGGTTTCCCAGTGGGTTCACCCCAAATGACCTACCCAGCAACACATTTCCCCAAGAATAGAATTTTTAGGACCTACCCCTCTAACTCTGTCCAGAAGAGATGTTGTTGGGCTCGGTGACACCTCATAGAACAAAGCAAGCAGAAACAATTCTAGTAGGAAGTCCCCAATATTAGCAAAGAAAATCTTTATAAATCCTGTGAAGTGGGGCCACCTGTCATTGTAGATGTGCCAACCGCCTGTTGCTTCCACGGGTTCTCCCCAGTTAAAGCAAACAAGACCAGTCTCAAGGCAAATTCTGTGTCCTTGCTCTCCATTCTGTGCTGTCCACCGGTCTTTGACATGTGTTGGTCACCTGCTTCTACTTTGATGGAAAAGACCAGATTTTTATGTTGGGTGGAATTCTGGATTAGGATGTAACCCAAGTATTCTACATTTAAATGTTGTCCTAGTTGAACCCTCCTCATTGTTGGTGGGAATGCAATCTTCTGCAGCCACTCTGGAAAACAGTATGGAGGTTCCTCAAAAAGTTGAACATAGAGCTACCCTACATTCCAGCAACTGCACTACTGGATATTTACCCCAAAGATACAAATGTAATGATCCGAAGGGACACCTGCACCCCAATGTTTATAGCAGCAATGTCCACAATAGCGAAACTATGGAAAGAATCCAGATGTCCATTGACAGGTGAATCCATAAAGAAAATGTGGTACACACACACACACAAGAATATCATGCAGTCATCAAAAAATGAAATTTTGTCATTTGCAACGACACGGATGGAACTAGCGGGTATTATGCCAAGCGAGCTAAGTCAATCAGAGACAGACAATTATCATATGATCTCATGGATATGTGGAATTTCAAAAACAAAACAGAGGATCGTGGGGAAGAGAGGAAGAAATAAAACAAGATGAAACCAGAGAGGGAGACAAACCATAAGAGACTCTTCATCATAGGAAACAGAAGATTGTTAGAGGGGAGGGGAGTGAAGGAATGGGGTAACTGGGTGATGGACATTAAGGAGGGCATGTGATATAATGAACACTGGATATTATATAAGACTGATGAATCACAGACTGCACCTCTGAAACCAAGAATACATTATATGTTAATTAATTGAATTAAAATTTTAAAAATAAATAAAAATAAGATAATAAATAAATAAATGTTGCCTTAATTAACGCTGAGATTTGCTTTGATCAGGAAGCCTTCTGATAGTTCATCAAACCTGACAGTAAGCTTCTGAGGTCACATTTTGTGCTCAGCTGGGCCAAATTCAGCTCCTAGATGTATTACTTGGCCTGCATGGTGTTTTAAAATTTTTGAGCCAATATTTAGAATCGAGAGGTTTTGCATACAAATCGGGACTACTGGCTTCTTTTGAAAATATTGTTTCCCCACGATAGTCATTTCTCTATCAAAAGTGAAAAATACTGTTTCCCAATGGTAGTCGTTTCTCTATCAAAAGTGGGGGGAAAAAACTACAAGTGAAGGGATCCCATATAAACTTCTTTATATCAAGCTTGCTTCACTCATTTATATGTATTACATTTATTAAGTTTGAGTTTTTCATCCCCTAATTTTGGGTGACCTAGGTGCAGTTTGGGAGGACTACTTCTCTCCTTCTATACTCCTGTCTATACTTGCCTCCCTGAGATGAGTAATGTCAACAGGAGGGGACTCGGATAGGGCTTTCAGATATTGAATCTTGGGACTCTTAGGGCCCAAAGGAGCCAGTATCCCTTCACTACACTTTTCCTCCAGACATACCCATCTGAGTACAGGTAACTGACAACTTCAGGACTTCTACCTTCCCTGCCATTCCCAAACTCCATGTAGGCTTAATCTAGCTAGCCCTGCTACTCACCTTCAGATTCAAAGTTGACAGCAGTTGTAAATCATGTCAGTGCCTTTTTTTCTTTTTTTTTTTTTTTTTTTTTGGAAACATTGTCCATGTTCTAAAACAACATTGTTGTATCAGCCATATTATACCTTCCTCTGGATATGTTGTTTCTGCCACTCCCTTGCTGTTCTGGATGCTAGCTACTCACATAGCATTCCAGGCAGAAGGACACACAGCATACGCAAAGACAAAGAGGCACGAATGGGTTTGAGTGTGATTTAGAAAAAGTGAGAAAGTCTGGTCAAGTTTCATGAGTATTTTATTGATACAAATTTGAAATAGTTCATGATAAACTATCAATAACACCTTACTGCATGCACAAAATGTGAAGCAATGTGAAGCCTTCACAATGTTTAACATTTGTTAGAAAGGACATACTTTCAAAGCTGGTGGTGGCTAAGTCAATCAGAAAGTACTTGTGTAGAAAGAAAGGAAGGAGGAAAGAAAGAAAGGGAGGGTGGGAGGGAGAGAGAAGGAGGGAGGAAAGAAAGGGAGAGAGAAAGAAAAAGAAAGAGAGAGGGGAAGGAAGGAAAAAGGGGAAAAAAGAAAAAGAGAGAGAGGAAGGAAGGAACAAATGAACGAACGAACTACTTTTGCTGTTGCCACACGGCGGAGCCATTTTAGCTAGTAAAATAGTATCCTCCCTGCAATAAATTTACATTTATCACAAAATAGTCTTGCTAAATACTGCTTCTAAATAGTCTTGAATTATGGATGTTTTTAACCTTGTGTGAAGTTTTCAGGAACGTATGTATCCCTTGTGTAAAATTCAACTGTGCTAGAATTTGGTGTGACAAGAGTAAATGATAGGGAGAAAGAAGACATATAGGTGTAAGAAATAAGGTTGGACAGATTGTTTATAGACAGACTGTGAAGCCCTTTGAAGGTCATGCATCTTTTATTCATGGGGATATTACTATATCCACAAAATTCCCCTATAGGTAGCAAGGAGAATGGGAAAAAATTACCTTCAAGTAATATTGCCCATAAAGGCAATAGGTTAGTATTATATTTATCCCAAATATTTCATTTTCCTCTTTTCCTTCCTTCCTTCCTTTCACTTATTCAACAACTTATTGAACTATCTACTATTTGGCAGCAACTACATGAAGCACCTGAAATACAAAAATGAATAAGACATTTGTCCCTGATCTTCAGGAGCTTCAATCTAGTAGAGAAAATAAAAAATAAAACCAATCATTATTTTTTGACTAATGCAAAAAATATTCAGTGAGTACTTACTTGTGTGTGTGTGTGTCAGGCACTGTGTTAGATGTAGAAATATACAGGAAAGACAGACAGACAAGATTCCTGCCTTCCTGGTGTCTACATTCTACTGCAGGAGACATAATAAAGAAATGCAGATAATTTCAATAGCGATATAAAGAAAATAAAACATGATGTGAGAGCGACAGTTCAGAGATACCGATAGCATCAATAGCCCATCTGAGGAAGTGACCATTTGGACTGAGCCTGAATGGCAATGAAGAGCTGGCCCTGTGAGGATTTCTGGGGAAAAGTAGCAAGAAAAGGGAAAAGCAAGGCCAAGGACTTCAGTATAGAAACGAGCAGCAGTCAACAAGGCCAGAAAGAACCCAGCTTCCTCCTGGCGCCAGGATCTGCCACTTCCCGTGTTAGTACCATTCTTGGCCTTTTCCCCCCTCATGCTTCCTTGTTTAAGTCCAATGGGGGAAAGTCTGGTATTTTCTTCCTTCCTTCTAAGAGTTAAAACCATCTTTCTGGACGTTTCTGGCAAATTTCACCCTGAATTATACTGTCCACAATGAGGTCATGTGCTTTCTCCTGAACAGGTCATTGGCTAAGGGAGGGGGATTTATCCCCTATGTCCATCTGTCGGGTCTATCCCTGGTGCAATACTCAATTCCCCAAATTGTATTTCTTCTCCTGAGTGCAGGATGGGTGGGATGGCTGTGGGATGTCAACCTGCCCACTGCACCAGTAAGATGTTCAGATTTTATTCTAAGTGCAATGGAAAGGAGTGAAGAAACATGTTCTGGTTTATGTTTTTAAGGATACACTGAAGATATATGTAACACACTAAATTATAAAATAATATTAAAATTATACAAAGAATTCCTAACTATTAGTAGGAAAGAGATAAACAACTTAATAGAAAAATAGGGGCGCCTCAGTGGCTCAGTCAGTAAACATATGATTCTTGATTTCAGCTCAGGTCATGATCTCAGGGTTGAGAGATCGAGCCCCATGTCGGGCTCCAATGTGCAGCAAAATCTGGTAATCATCGTTTTAACATTTCCTTCTTTTAGTTAATAATACATTATAGAGCTTTTCCCTTGTAAAATCATACAGATCAATATGACTATTTTCAATTATTAGAGTATTTCATTGTACGGGTGTAGTATTATTTGTTTAACCAATCCCCTGTTTATGCCGTTTCAATCATTTATTTTAGGTTCCTGCATGGAAATCTGTGTTGAGTCCCTCATGATGTCCCCTGTGGGGCTCTGTGCTAGGTGCGGAGCTGGCTTAAGATTTTCTCTTTCCCTTTCCCTATGCCCCTCCTCCCACCTTCCTGTTTTCCCTGTATTTAAAAAAAAAAAAAAAGGCAAAATAGACGTTTCACCCAAAAAAGAAGCATGACTAGCAAATAAACAGTCATGGTGGAAATGGAAAATAAAATTGTGATAAGATGCCACTTAATACATAGACAGGAAAAAATTTTAAAGGCAGACATTAAAAATACTGTTGATGATTCTTATAGCTTGTGAAAGTATAAATTAATATTGCCCCTTTGAAGACAATTGTCAATATTTATAAAGTTAAAGTCACATGCACTCTATAACCCAGCAACTTTATTCTTTGGTGTATTTTCTAATGTATGTTCATACCATCCAGTATGGTAGCCACTAGCCACTTGTGGCTGTTTAACTTTAAATTAATTACAGTTAAATTAAATAAAAAATCTAATTTCTCAGTTGTAGTAGTCGCATTGGATAGTATAGATATAGAACATTTTCATCATCACAGTGAGTTGTGTTGGACAGCCCTGCCCTGGAGAAATTCTTGCATATGTGCACTAGAAGTCATAGTCAAGACCATTTATCTGAGCATTGTTGGTGATTGCATAGCACCTGGAAGAATTCCAATAGTCCATCAACAGGAATTTGCATGAATTGTGACACATTTGTAAAATGGAACACTACACAGAAGTGAAAATCAACATAGATAAAATTCAGAAACATGATGTTGAGTGCAAAAAACAAACTGCAAAGCAAATGGCATGTAAATCTAAAGATTCAATAACAAGCAAACTTAATGCATTGTTTAGAGATGCCTGCATGGGAAAAGAATTAAAACACAAAACAAAACAAAGGAAGGGACCCGGCTGACTCCGCTGGTAGAGCATGGGAGTCTTGATTTAGGGATCGTGAGTTCACTGGGTATAGAGATTACTTAAAGTAAAATCTTTTTAAAATTTTTTTTAAAACATGGGGCACCTGGGTGGCTCAGTGGGTTAAAGCCTCTGCCTTCGGCTCAGGTCATGATCCCAGGGTCCTGGGATCGAGCCCCGCATCGGGCTGTCTGCTCCACGGAAAGCCTGCTTTCTCCTCTCTCTCTCTCTCTGCCTGCCTCTCTGCCTACTTGTGATCTCTGTCTGTCAAGTAAATAAATAAAATCTTTAAAAAAAAAAAAAGAAAAGAAAAGAAAATTTTTTAAAAAACAAGGGAAAATTAAACACCATATTCAGGATAGTGTTTACCTTTGGGAAAGAGACACAGTCTGCTTCAAAGTGATAGGCAGTGTTTTATTTCTTACACTGGAGGCTGTTCACTTTATTTATTATACCTAATTTTACACATTATCTATAATTTTATGTATATGAAATATTTCTTCTTAAAAAAACTACTCTAGGGGGCCCGGGGTGGCTCAGTCCATTAAACAGCCTACTTTGACTCAGGTCATGATCTCAGGGTCCTGGTTTTGAGCCTGAGTTGGGCTCCCCACTCAGCAGGGACTCTGCTTGTCCCTCTCCTTCTGCTTCTGCTCCTCCCCCAGCTCATGATCTCTCTGTCTCTCTCTCAAATAAATTAATAAAATCTTTTAAAAAATTACTCTAGCTGTAGTGTAAATGATGGACTGAAGAGAGACAGCAAGGTAAGCAAGAGACCTGCTAGGTAACAAGAATTTGATCAGGCAAAAAGTGAATGGTGGCTTGGATCCAGGAGGCAGCCATAGAGAAGAAAAAGCATTGGCTATATATGGGATATATTTCAGAGGCTAATCACCCAAGCCCTAACCCTAAGTCCGATCCTAACCTTTATGCTCTGGTAGAGGTTTGCACATGTAAAGTAGAGCTCGCAAGAGGAATATCTAAGTCAGACTGGGAGCTTTAGGAAAAGCTTCTTGGAAGAGATGACAGATCATCTGAGTTTGGGACAATCACACATGCCTTAAGTGATGACTGAGGAAAGGCATTCCAGGTGGGTGTAATGACTTATAAAAAGATTTTAAGGCAACAAGTGCTGTTCGGGAACTGAGGACATTGAGCACACGGCTAGAACTAAGAAAGGGCAGGAGTCAAACATGGAGGACAAACTGTGCCTCCTGAGGGATTGAGACCTTATTCTGAAAATGCAGGAAAACTGCCTCCATTTTTCTTTCCCTTTGCCAGAGAGAGAGGAAATCCCTGTGAACAACAAAAGAAGGCACCAATACAATGCTCTGAGTGAATCTAGCTATGGGGAGGTCTTGATCAGGCTATTCTAAAAATGCTTCTCTTTGTACTAATCATTTTTTACAAAATGATCACCAAAACCTATATTTTGTGGAATCACAAAAAGAATGAAATGAAGAGGAAAGAAAAAAAAAAAAGCAAATAGAAGAGAAAATGACAGAGATGAAAAAGAAGAAATTGGATCTGAAAGAACATAATTAAATACCATTGGGAGAAGAAATAAACCTGGCCAACAGACACATGAAAAGATGCTCAACATTACTCATCAGGGAAATACAAATCAAAACCACAATGAGATACACCTCACTCCTTTCAGACTGGCTAAAATTAACAACACAGGAAACAACAGGTGTTGGCGAGGATGCAGAGAAAGGGGAACCCTCTTACGCTGCTGGTGGGAATACAAGCTGTACAATCATTCTGGAAAACAGTATGGAGGTTCCTTTAAAAAGTTAAAAATAGAGCTACACTTCGACCCAGCAATTGCACTAGGTATTTATTCAAAGGATACAAATATACTGATTTGAAGGGACACATGCACCCTGATGTTTATAAGAGCATTATCAACAGTAGCCTAATTATGGAAAGAGGCTACATGTCCATCAATTGATGAATGGATAAAGAATTTGTGGTATATATATATATATATATATATATATATATATACATATATATGATTTGCAATGATGTGGATGGAGCTAGAGTGTTTTATGCAAAGCAAAATATGTCAGTCAGAGAAAGACAAATACCATATGACTTTTTTTTTTTAAAGTGATCTCCACAGCCGATGTGGGGCTCGAATCCATGACCCTGAGATCAAGAGTCTCACACTCCACTCACTGAGTCAGCCCAGTGCCACCATATGATTTCACTCATGTGGAATTTAAAAAACAAAGCAGGGGCACTTGGGTGGCTCAATCACTTAAGCATCTGACTCTTGATCTCAGGGTTATGAGTTCAAGCCCTGTGTTGGGTATGGAGCCTACTCAAAAAAAAAAAAAAGAAAAAGAAAAAGAAAGTAAGAAGCAAAACAGATGACCATGGGTGGGGGCAGGAAGAAAGAGAGGCAGACTGTAGAACAGATTCTTAACTACAGAGAACAAACTAAGGGTTGCTGGAGGGAAACGGGCAGAGGTGCCAGGATGAGTTAACTGGGTAATGGTGATTAAGGGGGGCACTTGTGGGGAACACTGGTGTTATGTACACATGGTGAATCACTAAATTCTACTCTTGAAGGCAGTATTACACTGTATGTTAACTAACTAGAATTTAAATTAAAAACTTGAAACAAACAAAAATGACATAAAAAAAATAATAAATACATAAATACACCACTAAGACCATAGATCCTTGTTTCCTTTTAAGAATGTTGTTAGACTGGTTTCCCTTAAACCCGTAAAGAACAAAACCAGAGCTTTCTGTAATTCTTCTTTTGTTCGTGAACTGCATTCTTCACTGTCTGAAGCAAATACTGGAGTGTTTTAATTATGGCATTTTTGGCCTCTCTTAAGAGGCTCTTTTTGAGGTGCATAAAAAGCGTCAAATGAAAAGGATTAAAAAAAAGTCTCAGAAAAAAAAATCTCAGAAATAAAGTTAACACGTAGGAGTTGATGACCCAAAAGCAATGTGTATCCTTTGTAAAATTTGTAAAATTTATAAAATATAAATATATTTTATATGAAATAAAATATAAATTTAAATATAAATATATTTTATAAAAAATATAAAATATATAAAATATCTTTTATAGATATCCTTTATAAAATTGGACCCTTTCCAATGTGTATCCTTTATAAAATTTGTAAAATTTATAAAATATAAATATATTTTATATGAAATAAAATATAAATTTAAATATAAATATATTTTATAAAAAATATAAAATATCTTTTATAGATATCCTTTATAAAATTGGACCCTTTCCAATGTGTATCCTTTATAAAATTTTTCATTTGATTTTAATTTTTATACCTCATCTTATTTTTCTTTCATTTAATTTTCTTTCTTCCCTAATCCAAGAAGAATAATTCATCAGATAAGAGTAAAACTGAGCACATTCATGGGGCAAACGAAAAAACTAAAAAAAGACAACATGCCTCTCACCCTGAAAGTGAGTGAAAAAAAACTGGTCTCTCTTTTTACGACTAAAAAAAAAAAAATGTTTCTTAAAAGCCATCAAATAGAAAACCTGATTTTTTATGTAAAATAAGAAAGGCAGCATGGAGTTAAGAAGCCAAGGTTTGAAGTCCATTAAGTCTGGTTTTAGTCCCAACTCCTATTTATAGGCATAAACAATAATTTAAACTGAGTGTCCATTTCTTGTTCTGAAAAGTAGGGTAGCAATTGTAATTCCCAAAACTTAGCGAGCGCTTACTATCCCACGATCTTATACTGGAAAAGCCTTTGTTTCTGCATTTCCTCATTTACAAAATGGGCATGGTGATAGAAGGCACCTGCTAATTCATGGTAAGGATTAAATGAGCCGAGAGGTTAGGTAACTTGGACATCATCACATAGCTAGTGAAGAAGTAGAGTTGGGATTTACCCCCATGTAGTCTGATTCCAGAAACTATATATGTAAGCTCATGAGATATAAGGGGCGCCTGGGTGGCTCAATCGGTTAAGCGTCTGCCTTCGGCTCAGGTCATGATCCCAGGGTCCTGGGATCAAGCCGCACAGTGGGCTCCCTGCTCAGTGGGGAGCCTTATTCTCCCTCTGCCTGCTGCTCTCCTTGCTTGTGCTCTCCCTCTCTCTCTCTCTCAAATAAATATAAAATCTTAAAAAAAAAAGGGGGGGGGGAGATAATGTAAATGAAAGCATTTTGAAACTGAAGTACTTTAGACATGTCAGCCTAAACAATAAGCATGCAGATTTATAAATTGTTGTGTGTCATATGTCATTTTTCAATTTGCAACAAAGGAACCATTGTGGATATTCTGTTTGTGGATGGTTCAGGTTTATGGTGCTTTTGTTCTAGGCTTTGACAAATGGGATATTATCAGGATATTTGTCTTAGACATTTACATATGCAGCTGTTACGTTTTTACACTGGCCCATTTTAATTTGTCTGATATAGGTAGAAAATCATGCGGGGCGCCTGGGTGGCTCAGTGGGTTAAGCCTCTGCCTTCGGCTCAGGTCATGATCCCAGGGTCCTGGGATCGAGCCCCACATCAGGCTCTCTGCCCAGCAGGGAGCCTGCTTCTCCCTCTCTGTCTGCCTGCCTCTCTGCCTACTTCTGCTTACTTGTGATTTCTCTCTGTCAAATAAATAAATAAATAATCTTAAAAAAAAAAAAAAGAAAGAAAGAAAATCATGAAGACCACACAACAAGACAAAAATGGATCAATGACAGAAGCTTTACCTGGATGATTGATAGCATTGTAGAATCATAAAACACGTCACACCTGCATTTAGAGTAATAGAAGATATTATACAGAAATCTTTAGCCCAAATATAAACTTGTTAATAAATCAGTAAATATTTTCTTAAAAACAAATATGACACATCTCAAATTGGGCAAAGTCCTTTAGACTGGTGATTTCCAAGTGAGCCAAGTTTGTTATTAAACACTTTTATGAGTACCATAACTATAAAATTCAGGAATTCAAGGCTATGCTGCTTTAGCAGAAGCAAAGTTTATATCCTCTTTGGCGGAATGTTTTAAATTATGCCCTTGAGCAGCCTATAAAGCCTACAAATGTAAGCTAGAGTGAAACATGACCCATTTGGGACTGAGAATCTGTTGTAGAAGAAACACACAGTTTGCAAAATGCCATACAAGGAGGTGGTGAGGCCTCCCAAGAGGTGTTTCATTATCAGTCATTTTCATATGAGGACTCCCAGGATCTTAGAGATTATCTTTGGGTCTAGAACCTCAGTCTGGAATCTCTGGAAGACTATGGGACATCCCGGAGCTGAGTAGCTCATTAGCGCCAGAGCAAGAAGGGAGGCAGGGGTGTTTTCTGAAGCAACTGTTCATACATCTGGTAGCTTCACGTACAACTGGTAGCTCAAACTTTTCCATGAGCAACGTTAAATATACACAGCAGAATTGCATTACAAACTACAGGAAAGCAATTACCTCCTTTAGCACCAATCAGGTTGGATGATACAAGTGGGTTTGGCTCTAAGACTCAAGGATGAAGTTCCAAAGTAAGGCAAACATTGATTATCATCAACATCCTTGGAAATTCACTGGGGAAGTGTTGCTTCAGGGACCCAAACACCTCCTCTGAACAAACACAGCAGAGAAGGTTTTCCTTCCAGAACAGGAAGAGATGGCTGTCTCTTTGGTTGGGAACCAAAGTAAGTAGCTGGCTTGCATTCGGGAGCCGTGTTGTAAGAAAAGTGCACATCCTTGGACACTAGACTCGTCCTCCGCTCATGAGATGCTCATGCTTTAAGAATCATGAGGGAACTCGTTGATTCTCCTTCTCCTCTTCTGCTCATATCAGGCCACATGTTCTTTGACTCAAATGGCTGCCCTCTCACAGTACTTTCCCACTGTTATCTCTCCCTGACTTCCATCCTCTCTCCCTCCTTCCTCACCCCTACCCCCCCTTTTCTTTGCCCATTATTCACTCCCTCCCTCCCTATCTCTCTGTATCTACCTTCAACTTGAATTAATTCAATTAGTGTCACTAATAGGGATTAAATCAGTCCATGGATGTTTGTTCCTACCATGTAAGAAGGACTGTGCAAGTCAGTTGTTAATGTAAAGGTAACTTTTCCTGGTGGTTAAAAATTCAGAAACCATACCACCTGGGGCTAAATCTGGTTTTGCCCCTAATAAGCTGTGTGACTCAAGGCGCACATGACTTAAATTTCTCTGCGTCCTAGTTTTCCTCTCCTATAAAATGGGTATGATAAAAATAGGACCCTTGCTGTGTGGTTTTTATGAGGATTAAATGAAATGTAATATATTTCAGGTGCTTAGGACAGAACAAGGCAAGTATGTATAGGGTGTAACTATTGTTATGTGATGTGCCTGTCTTGAGGTCACTCAGAGAACTCAATTTTGACAATTCCAAGTCATTCTGTGTGCTAGTTTAATTTCTCATCTTCTGTCTTCCTTCTTCCTGGCATATTTCTGAGGCAAAAGGACTGAATGAGTGTCCTGGACAGAATTGAAAGCAATTGTCGGGGCGCCTGGGCAGCTCAGTGGGTTAAAGCCTCTGACTTCGGCTCAGGTCATGATCTCAGGGTCCTGGGATCCAGCCCCGCATCGGGCTCTCTGCTCTGCAGGGAGTCTGCTTCCCCCCCACCCTCTCTCTCTCTGCCTGCCTCTCTGCCTACTTGTGATCTCTTTCAAATAAAATAAAATAAAATAAAACGAAAGCAATTGTAATACTTTACATAGAATCCGAAAGCAGGTGATAGGAGGGGTGACTTGTTACTAGCTGTGTGACCTTGGATAGATCGCTTCGACCTTCTGAACTTGAGTGTTTCCGGTTGCAAGTCATACAGGAAGACAGCCCTATCTGTGTCCCAGGGTAGCTGTGAGGATCAAACAAGATCTATGTGAAAATGTTTCCTAACTGTAAGGCAGCTTGAAAGTGTAAGAAATTGTTACTAATAACCATAATTTAAACAAAGCCTAAAGCTATTGTTGTGGCTAAAGAGAGCGTCTGAAGAAATAAAGTCAGATATTTTCTGAATTTCCACAGCAATACTTGACTGTGGGAATCTGTCGGCAGGGATGCCAAAGTCCCCAATTTTTTCTTTACATGTGCGCAATTCTCTGAAAACTCAGATTTTGGGGAATTTTCGATAGTGTCCTCCGTGTTTTCCAGTATTCTGTCAATGAAAACTCCCCATGCTCTAAGTTGTTTGTTCTAGAATAACCTTGGTGTTGCAGAGATAGGCTCTTGAGGAAAGATTACCTGAGTGTTCAAGAATTTGCGATTCCTTATGAGTTTTATGTTCTATAGTCACTGGCATGAGATTAAATATTATTCGGATTTTTTAGAGAGACAAGTTAATTTTTTTCTGACTTGCCTTACTGCTGCCCTATTTCTTTTTTTAAATAGAGATTTTTATTTATTTATTTGACAGAGACACAGTGAGAGAGGAAACACAAGCAAGGGGAGAGGGTAAGGGAGAAGCAAGCTTCCTGCTGAGGAGGAAGCCCAATGTGGGGCTCGATCCCAGGACCCTGAGATCATGACCTGAGCCAAAGGGAGATGTTCAATGACTGAGCCACCCAGGTGCCCTGCTGCCCTATTTCTTTAAAGATGTGAGTTTAGGGGCGCCTGGGTGGCTCAGTGGGTTAAAGCCTCTGTCTTCAGCTTGGGTCATGATCCCAGGGTCCTGGGACCGAACCCCACATCCGGCTCTCTGCTCGGTGGGAAGCCTGCTTCCCCCTCTCTCTCTCTACCTGCCTCTCTGCCTACTATGGCCTCCTCTCTCTCTCTCTGTCCAAAAAAAAAAAAAAAAAAAAAAAAGTGAGTTTATTCAAAGAGGAAAATGTGATTTTATTCAGGTTTTTCGGCATTTTAAATGATTCGGTGTCCCTGGTTGGGGTTGGGGGGACGGCTTATGATGAACTTGTGCCTGAAATTAAACATCATCTCATTAAACTAGATTAAACCTTCTCCTGATTTCTTATTATAATGAAACACCTGTCTGTATTAGTTAGGATAGACTAAGTTATGCTGCCCTAACAAATTAATCCTAAAATCCAGTGGGTTAACACAAGGGTCTATTTTTCACTTACCTGTGAGCAGGGAGCTCTATTCCACACTGTTACTCAGAATCTCGGGCTGACAGATGCTCTTAACATCTCTCCATAGTGGCCATATCGGTGGAAAAAAGAACCTAAGGAACACTCACCCATTCTGCTTTGCCTTGTCCAGAAGCGACACTGTTAATTCTATCAATAGGCTAGAACTAGTCACATGTACCACCTAATGGCAAAGGGGGCAGGGAAGTGTGAAGAACAGAAGGGTATTCAGTTAATGCTAAATATCTGCCCCAACCCCCAAAACCCCCATCAGTAAGATGCTGTCAATCACATTCCAGTATCTTTACCCCTGTCCCCCCCTGCCCCAGGACAGTGCAGTGTAGGAGAGGAGCATGGACTGTGAGGTCAGTGTGAGGTCAGTGACTCCCAGCTCCACCCCATGCTAATTGTGCTAGTCGGACCAATTTATTTTGTTTCTCTAATCCTCAATTTCCTCATCTATAAAATGAGGATTCCAACACCTACCTTTTAGGGTTGTTGCAATGATAAGAAATTATCTAGGCAAACCCTTTGGCAAAGAGTAGCACTTGCTGATTACGATCGTCAGGAGGACAAGCAAATATGTAGGGCAGCAATTCTCAGCTCCCAGACTGCAACACTGTAGGACATCTCGAATGATCTCAGGGAGTGTTGTAACAACTTCAAAATGCTTACCAACTACAATCGTAAATTCCCCTGACTAAGTTATCTATAGGTCACCAAGGTAGCATTGGACATCATTCTTGGCAATATATGAGCAAAGTGAAGTTTGTCTTTATTATTCAAACTTTGTTCCTTCTGTAATATCCTCTCCCTTACTCCAGGCCCCAGGCTTTGGATCAGCCCAATATGAATCCCTGCTTAGTCACTCTCTAAGTTGGTGAAGCATTCTGAGCCCTGGTGTCCTCGTCATCAAAGTTGGGACAGTCATGAGTACTTCATAAGGGTTGTTGACAGGATCAAAAAACGCAGGTAAAGTCCTCAGCACTATATAACTAATTTCCCTCTGATTTACTTATTCGTGATCATGCCTGAGCTTCGGAGGAGAGGAGGACAGGAGTGAAAACTTACATGAGTTGTTTCATAAAAATCTCCATGAGATAATGAAAACCCAAGACAAGGCTGGGTTGTCACTTAACTAACAGAGACTAACATGTATTGGGGTGAGAGGATTCTTCTACTCCTAGACATCCAGGATTTAAAAAAAAATTTTTTTAAGATTTATTTATTGGGGGTGGGGAGCAAGAGTAGAGGGAAGAGCAGAGGGAGAAGGACAAGCAGACTCCCCACTGAGCGCAGAGTCCAACACGGGGCTCAATCCCACCACCGCGAAATCATGACGAGCCAAAACTAAGAACTGGACACTTAGCTGACTGAGTCACCCAGGTGCCCCCCAAATTTTTTAATTAAGAAAATTACACATAAAAATTCAGAGTTCTGGCTTCTCTTAAAGAATCAGAAGATCTGTCCCCAATGGCACCTATTCACCCTCTTTTAGACATTTGCCCCTGTCCTCACCGCTCCCTATTGTTTAACAACTTGCCTATGTCACTGACCTGCTTGAATCTGTATGAATTTAACTTTATGACCCCTGGCCAGTAGGTTCGGGTGATGGTGAACAATAACAGGGGTAAAACTGGTCAGCAAAGGAGCTTGTAAGCTATTTTCAGTGATCCAAAAAACCTAACGGCAGTGATTATATTGTTAACCTATTAAAGATTGTCCAGGTTAAGTAAAGCATCAGATTTCTTTGCTTTGAAATTGAATTATATCAACTGGGTAATTGCGTCATCATGAAGGAAGTTCAGATTGGCAAGTAGAGATCACTGATGTTTTATTTATTTTTATTTTTATTTAAGCAGGCTCCATACCTGGTGTGGAGCCCAACACAGGGTTTGAACTCACCACCCTGAGATCAAGACCGAGCTGAGATCAAGGGTTGGATGCTTAACTGAGTGAGCCACCCAGGTGTCCCTGTCACTGATGCTTTGAAAATTGGGAAAGCAAATATTATTACTTAATAAATACTGGTTGATTGATAGACCAGGTTTTTTGTTTTTTGTTTTTTCAAAAAATGGGGCCCAAGAAAGAGAAAAATGATAATTATAAAAGGTGTCCCTATTGGTAGAAAGGCTGAGAAGATAACAACTGGCTTTGTTTGTCACTTCTCCACTGGTATTTGTAGTCCAAAGTGTCAAAAACAGAATATTATTGTTGGAAATTCAAGTATCTGCTAATAGATAGAGAAGACATTTAAGAAAAGGCTAGAGGGGCTTCTTTTAAATTCTGGAATTTCATGTCCTTTTAAGACAAGTTGTAGGCTGAACTTCTAATTTTATTTATTTATTTTTAAAGATTTTATTTATTTATTTGACAGGGAGAGAGATCACAAGTAGGCAGAGAGGCAGGCAGAGAGAGAGAGGGAAGCAGGCTCCCCACTGAGCAGAGATCCTGATTCCGAGGTCGATGCCAGGACCCTGAGATCATGACCTGAGCCGAAGGCAGAGGCTTAACCCACTGAGCCACCCAGGTGCCCCCCAACTTCTAATTTTAAATAAGAGACACCGTTTTGGGTCACTTGGGCGGCTCAGTCAGTTAAGTGTCTGACTTGACTTCAGCTGAGATCATGAGCCCAGGGTCCTAAGATCTAGCCCTACCTTGGACTCTGCTGGGCATGGAGCCTGCTTAAGATTCTGTCTCTTCCTCTCCCTCTCCATTTGCCCCTCCCCCTTCAAAAAAATAACAATAGACAGGCTCTGTGGGTTTTTTTTACCAAACTAAGGCAAAATGAAAGGCAGTGATCATTTATGACATTACTATGCTCTGTTAAAACTGATGTTCCTTGTCTATGCTAATGTACAAGGTCACTGGAGTTTGTAAGGGTGAAGAAATTCCCTAGTGATGACCCGTAATACTCAAGGATTGCTATATGTCCTAGAACAAAGCTGATTCATAATTCTACCACGTAGGCCAAAGGTATTACATTGTCAGTTTTTCTTGCCAACTCCTTCCAGCATTTAACTAAAGTATTTGGGAATCCTTTGAAAATCACATGAGTTAAATGAAATTTAACATGAAAATTAATCCTTCTTCTAATGTAGCATCCTCATATTCCAAAGGCCCAAGGGACCTTAAAGGATTTGCTCAAGGTAACACAGCCAAGCCCGGAATTCTGGTCTCCTGATTCCAAGTCCAATTAGATAGGTAAGTTTTTCCCATTTCCCCTTCCACTTTAAACTATCCCAACCCCCTCATTGCCAAAGATGTGTGTGTGTTTTTCCAAATAGTCTCCAGGCTTCTCCTTCATCGCCTAAACTTCCAGATTTTCACAATCCTCCTACCTTGTCCTTACACCATTTTCATAGGCTTCCAAAGTCTACTTTAAGAAATCCTGAATGAGGAGAACAGGATCTGGAGGCTTCCCCACACAGTCCTGTTGGGGCCTCCAAGAAAACAGAGAAATCTGAAAATCAGTCTTCAACAGTCTCTCTCTCCATTCCATGCAGAAGTTTCCAAGGAAGCAGAGAGAAGCCTCCAGGAGAATGTGTCTGGGTCCCTCTTACACACGAGATTGTTAAGATTTCATACAATCTGCTCATTTCTTCTCTTTGCTTCCATGTCAGTAAGAAGCTTTGAACCACCTGGCTGATAGCAGATCTCTCTCTCTCTCTCTTTTGCTGTAGCACATTTATCTCCTGCAATATTAGGCCAAAAATTGTGTTGTTGTTTCTAAGTTAGAGGGTGAGCACAGCAGAGACATTCAAGGTTGTTCTGGCCAGGATGACCTCTCTTCCTAACGCATCCCACCTGCGTGGGGCAGAGAAGCAGAGACTCTCAGAGGAAAAGAATGAAGAAAGAATGGAAGTGGGGAAGGTGGATGATAAATCAGAAGAGCCGAAATTTAAAATGGAGATAAATGAGGAAAGTACATACAGGCTGATTCATAATCAATAGGGCTGGATCTAGGCAAGGGACTGCTCCAGAGGGGTAAAGACTGCCCCCTCCCCCAGCAGAACTGCTGGCTAGCGCAGGTCCCCTGCTGTTTTCGTCTCCATCTCTACACAGGCTCACAAAGTCTGCGACTGTGTCACCACACCAGGATGAGATGAGAAAAATAAGAACATATGCTGACTTCTTCACAGTGCTAAATTTATTCTGTTGAAAGGGATGCCTTATATTCTGAGATTACATCCGTCCTTTTTTTTTTTAGTCCTAAACATTTCTTTTATGAGACGACCGTGAAAGTAGATGATGATTGATATTATTTATGTGCTTCCTTGGCAACTTAGAAATTGATCAATCTGTGTTCGGTTCCCCTTTTTCATTTTGGTATGGCACTAATTCGTGAAAACCAAATATGTTGTGTTCATCTCCTCCCTAGAAAAATACAGACTCAATGGTAAATGGTGACCAACCATTTTGGAACCAACTTCCATTAATTAACATAACCTCCCAGGAGAGGCCTTAACAGAATCTTACTTTTCTTTCTTAATAGTGTTCTCCATAAAAATGTTCTGCAAGGATATCAAATTAGTCATAACAACTACTGTTCAGGGCTTAATGAAACACTTTTCATAACCTCTGACAATTTGACAGGAGTGAATTTAATAATAGCAATAAATACAGATGGGACTACATAAATCAAGGAAGTCCTGATCCAAACCTCTCTCTGTGTGAGATGGTAGCTCAGCTTGCTCATCTGAAATGAACCAAGAAATCAATTACAAAGACAATCATGGCAATAAGAAAAAAAATCAAAACAAAATTCATGCTCTCAGAAAGAACACCTTTGTTCTTTTTACCTACTGCTTACTTCTCCAAGGCTGGAGCTGACAGACTACAGGAACTGTCACAGAGAAGACAATGTTAAGAATGAGGGGTGCGTGACCCCGCTGTGAAGGAGAAAGCAGTATTGCTTCCCCCAGGGTAAGCCTTCTCAGCCATTTACATTAGGTGGCAATACAACGCAGGCACATAGCATTAGCCCAAAACTTCCTAAGTGGAGAGCAGTCTTAAGGCCAGTGGTAGTGGGACACTTTGGTGGCTCAGTCAGTTGAGCGTCTGCATTTGGCCCAGGTCATGATCCCAGGATCCTGGGATCGAGCCCTGCTTTGGGCTTCCTGCTCAGTGAGGAGCCTGCTTCCCCCTCTGCCTGACGTTCCCCCTGCTCGTTCTCTCTCTCTCTGACACAGAGAGAGATCACAAGTAGACAGAGAGATAGGCAGAGAGAGAGGGAGAAGCAGACTCCCCGCTGAGCAAAGAACCCAATGCGGGGCTTGATCCCAAGACCCCAAGATCATGACCTGAGCCAAAGGCAGAGGCCCAACCCACCCAATGGCAGCAGTATTCTCAGTCCTCGGCAACCTTCCAACCTCGCCTCACCTGTCTTCCTCTAAAGTGGAGGCAGATTCTCCTCCACCCTCTGTTCTTGTCTGAACCTCTTCACCTCCAGCACCTCCCAACACCTCCCATCTAAGGAGGAGTTTGACCAGGATGGGCTTATGACACATGCCACTACTCCCATCTGCTTCTGGGAAATCGCTGGCCCCAGCCCAGAGTACTTACAGAGCCGTGTCTCTTTGAGGACCTTCATCCTTCATGCACAGCTAAAAGCAAACACAAGGGCAGTGAGTTTGCCTCCTTTTCTGAGGCTGTAGATAAACATTTTGAAGGCACCAAAGTGGCTCAAGGGATAGGAAACCCAAATGGCTGTTAATCTCCTACCGAGAAAAATACTCATCCATACAGAGATGGCTAGAAATACAGACACCTCTGCACGGGTGCAGGTCTTACGTCTTTGGCCATATTAATTATCTCTATTGAACCTACAGAGATGTAATTCTTAAAATGCTTCTAGGAGTCTTAGGTAGTTGAATTTTTTTTTTCTCTCCTTTTCTTTCTTCCTTCTCTCCCCCTCCCCCCGGAAAAAAAAAATTGCTTTGGATTGGCACCAGGGGGTGGGTGAATTTCTTCTTGGGAGACGTTGTTGTCCCTTGTCCTGAATCACACGCAGTTACCATATGTTTCAAGAAGCCTGCATCTTGCTGCGTAACTGACAAGCCTAGACTGTACTGGGCTTTTCTTACAGGCTTCCTGCTGCATTTGCCTCCCTTTGGCACTGAAATAACTGGTGGAGCCAAATGCATGGCATTAACCTATACACACACATTCGTTGTACCAAGCGAACCAACAAGGTGAACCATGCAACAATTCAAGCTCCAACCCTCCGGTCGCAGGGCCTGTGGCTGCCCTTGTAAGTTGAGCAGCAAGGGCCATTTTTTTCAAGCAGATCTCTGAACCCACAGCAGATGTTTCTCTGTATATTTATTTATTGTACCGAAGGTACTATAGCAACAATAAAGGAGAATTTAAAGGGAAGAAAAATCAGCCCCCAACCCCCTGCAGCTATTTTCACCCAGGGTTTGTCCCGATGACTTTCCATTCTTTATTAAAGCTGTACTCAGAGTATTTGTACAAGTTTTACTTTTTTGAGCAGCTTCCATTTTAGACCTTTAGAGGAAACAGAGTGTCCAAGTATGGTTCCCAACTCCCTAGTCACTTAGACAGCTGATTCTCTGCCTGTATTTAGATGACTAGTTACCCACATAGCTTAGAATACTTAGATACCTTCATTATTCTTTTTCTTCTAGCAATGAGTCCAAAGCACAGCGTCAGAAAGACCACAATACACGCAGCAATAATGGGTTCTATTGGCATAGTCACAGTTCTATCTGTTGGAAAGGCAAACATAAGGAACAAGAGATAACATTTATATGAATCTAGTTCACATATTTCTACTATGTCCCCACCATGGTGCCTTATACTTAACATAGACCATCCTCTTAATTAAAGCCTTCAAACAACCCAAGAAGGTAGGTATTGGTCCCTCATTTTATGGGTGACGAACCACTGACCCAAAGTCACAAGCTAGTAACTAGCAGAGATAGGTTTTAGATCCATTACTTTGGAGAAGGATAATTTATTGTAATGGGAATAACTCCCCTAAAGCAGGTAATCAGACCATTTTGTGAATTCCTCATCCAAATTTTTGGCCACACAGAAGGTAGAAATAGGCTCATATTAGTGGTTTTTCCTGCACTTTAAAAAGCCCCAAAGATATTTACAGGCATCT
The DNA here is from genome assembly GCF_022355385.1 of Mustela nigripes. NCBI lineage: Eukaryota > Metazoa > Chordata > Mammalia > Carnivora > Mustelidae > Mustela > Mustela nigripes. The sequence continues at coordinate 43,322,076 of NC_081572.1, forward strand.
CCACAGGAGACAAAAGAGGGAAGAAGGACTTAAAAGCAAGAAGAGAAAGATTGAGGGGTGTTCGGCTGGCTCCGTCGGTAGAGCATGCAACTCCCGATCTCAGGGTTGTGAACTCGAGACCCACGTTGGGTATGGAGACTTTAAAAAATAAGATATTTTTTCTTTTTTAAAGACTTCAGGGGCGCCTGGGTGGCTCAGTGGGTTAAGCCGCTGCCTTCGGCTCAGGTCATGATCTCAGGGTCCTGGGATCGAGTCCCACATTGGGCTCTCTGCTCAGCGGGGAGCCTGCTTCCTCCTCTCTCTCTCTGCCTGCCTCTCTGCCTACTTGTGATCTCTCTCTGTCAAATAAATAAATAAAATCTTTAAAAAAAAAAAAAAAGACTTCATTTATTTTTCTGACACAGAGAGAGGCAGCAAGAGAAGGAACAAACTGGAGGAGAGAGAGAGGGAGAAGCAGGCTTCCTGCCAAGAAGGGAGCCCGACACGGGACTCCATCCCAAGACCCCGGGATAATTACCTGCGTCGAAGGCACACGCTTAAACACTGAGCCACCCAGGTGCCCCTAAAAGTAAAATCTTAAAAAAAAAAAAAAAGGAAGAGAAAAGTGAAAGAGCCTGCTGGACTGAGGGGAGAGAGGCCTGTGGGCCCGAGAAGAAGCGTTGTGGTAATACCCCAAGCAGGGGACAAAACGTTATATAAGGGGGCTGTGTGTGCCCCGAGGGAAGTAGGACTCTAAGCTCCAGCCTTCCGAAATTTGGCAAAGATGTTCATACCTTTCTAAACAACATGGAAGAACAGAGTCTACTAACTTGGGCTAGAAAGAGATCGGCAGCAATCATGTCAGCTAGAAATGAAAACCCACCCCCTCGTTTTCTGAACACCAGGGAAACCTAGAGCTATTTGGTTCATAAGGCACTGTGGGCGCAGTTCCCAAAAGCCTATGAAAATATTTGAGACCTGGAAAAAAATTGACTCCAGGGCGCCTGGGTGGCTCAGTCGGTTAAGCATCCAACTCTTACTTTCGGCTCAGGTCTTGATCTCACTGTCGGGGGATCGAGCCCCATATCGGACTCCTGGCTCAGGGCAGAGTCGGCTTCAGATTCTTTCTCCCACCCCCTCTTCCCCTCACGGCTCACACTCTCTCTTTCAAATAAATAAATAAAATCTTAAAATATATATGTTTATAGCTTCTAAAATATGAAAATAAAGTGGCAAAATTACCCCAAATTAATAAATGTTTAAACATCTATAAAACATAACTTTGTGTCAACTATGACCCAACTGTTTAATAATAATAATAATTAAACCTTAAGAACCAAATTAATATCCTATTTATAATAAGACTAAAAATGTATGCAAGTTACAAACAAACTTTCAAAAATTTTACAGCAAAAAAGTATACTTAATGTGCTTCATTTTAATATATTTGCTATGATATGGGATGAAACTTTCAAGAGTGCTTAATTCGGATCAACAAAAATATTTAAATGAACCAGTCTAAGCCCCTGGATTCACCCTAGGAGGGGGAAGGGCTCCAATCTTGGCCAAGATATTATTTTAGGAATTTATAGGAAATTAAAAGTGTGTTATTTATCATACAATTGAGTTTGTCGATTGAGTGTAGTCAAAACATTTTTATTGAACAACTACTGGTACAGTAGGTTGTGCTCAGCCTGCAAAAGATAGGCCATTATGGAAGGCTCCTGCCTTCAAGGAGCTCACATTCTAGTTGCCAACAAACAAAAACAACAGATACTAAACAAACAAACAAACAAACAAAACTACATTAAACAAACAAAAACTACAGATTGAGATCAGTGTTATAAAGGACACGGGTTCACATGACAGTACACAAGGGGCAAAAGATGGGAAGGAGGGTAAGAGAAGAGTTTAAATACATCTCACTTCAAAGCCCAAGTCCTCTATTCCTCAATATTAAAAAATAGGGTTTATCCCCCCCATACCTGTAGGACACAATAACCACTTACTTTTTACTTGCTTTCCTCTTTATTACGTATCCAGTTCCTGCTCAGGGTAATTTGGGGGAGTACATAGATTAAGCATCCTTTCCTCTCACTCTCTTTTAGCTGTTACTAAAAATTTTTCTCATGAGGGTGTGAGTTGCACCAACACTCTGGAGAAATTCTCCTCCGTGGGCCTCTTGTTAGCTCGCCCTAAGAGACACCAAATGGCCCTCACCTTCTTAGGGACCCCTTCCACTTTCAGTGTCAAGGAACAATTGGGAAAGGAAATCAAAAATCATCCACAGACCTGAATATTCTTACCAAGCTGAATAAAATGAAGACACTCCTGGCAGCTTTCACTCCATAAACAAGCTGAAAACTGCCTGACCCACTGGCTCACTTCAGATTCCAAGTGAACTTGGAACTTACACTTTGGCAAGTGTAAGTCTAAGGCCGCTGCATTCACCCTCAGAAGGGGAGGGGCTGCAATCCTGGCTAAGATAGTATTTTAGGAATTTATTGGAAATAAGAAGTGTACTGCAGCTCTCCTGCTGTCCTGTTTTTACTCTCTTGGTATTTTTTCCCTTCCATATTTATTAGGGCAAGATAATCCCAACACACAGGCTATACTCTTGTGCCCAAGATCCATGCTTTCACTCCAGCTTCCACGGCCTCATTTAGAAACCACTCTACTGAACAACAAAGCCTGCCCAGGCTCACCACAAGCATATTTAGCCTGAGCCCCAGCAGCAGAGCACTTAATGCTTTGAAGATAGCCCACAGCCAAGGAAATAATAGAGCGGGAAGAAATCAGAAAAACAAGTTGGTTTGGAAGAGCTCCATCCAAAACCCCACCCATCCAAGAGCCAAGTTGCCAAGCTAGCATCCTGCTTGCCACATGAGTCATATGTTTTTGTTGTTGCTGTTGTTGTGGGTTTTGGGGTTTGTTTGTTTGTTTGTTTGTTTTTTAATGGCACAGAGAACTTGTGATTCCTTCTTAACCAAGAGAGATTATATAATTCCCTAATCTCCGTGCATAATTTTCACAATTGGTTAGAATGCAGTGGCTGGAGGTGCCTGCCAGCCGTGCTTTGGAGGGGGAGGTGAATAGGCAGGCTTCAATAAGGGACCTCCTCCTCCACTGCTAGATCCCATGAGTACTTGGGTTATTTGTGGCTTTGGTTTTGAAAGCAAGCAGCCCCTGGGCATATTGTCACCACTCTGCAGGACAAATTACTGGACAGGCCAGTAATCACAGTCATGGGCATTCGGCTGGGTCGGTGTTCCCGACCTCCCCTTGAGAGGGAGGAAATAAGCCTGGTGCTCACATCGTCCAACACTTCTGGCAGGGGTTCAATTGGCTTCCCAGGAACTAGCAAGAAAAGCAATGTGTGGGCATGGGGAAGCAAATGACAAAGTGAAAAATGTTCTAACAAGAAATAAGTACCTCAGCTTGTTTGGCTGCTCTTAGCATATTGGCCTCAGACCAGGAGATGTGTATGTGAGCATTTCCGGCATCTGCAACTCCAGGTATCTTGTCTTTCTCTTTTTCTTTTTCTTTTTTTTTTCAGAAAAACTAAATTTTATTTCAATGATGCACATTGTCCAATTAGAAGGAGAAGGGAGTCATTACATGTATCCAAACTAAGGCTTTGTAACCAGAAAATTAACTTGGCTTGCCCGAGTTTGCAGATCACATAAACTGGTATGTTTCTCAACTTCATAATTACAGTTTTAACATGAAAGCAAACTTTAAAGATTTTTTTTACTGTGTTTTTGTCTGTATATTCAGCAACTAAAATTGACAATTAAGGGTCTTAATAAATGGTTGTTTCAAATCAAGAGAGATGTTATCTAAGAAAACTTAACTATGCTAACCAAACTTTTGGAATTTGTATCAAAAAGGAAGTTATTTTTGGGGCGCCTGGGTGGCTCAGTGGGTTGAAGCCTCTGCCTTCAGCTCTGGTCATGATCCCAGGGTCCTGGGATCGAGCCCAGCATCGGGCTCTCTGCTCAGCGGGGAGCCTGCTTCCTCCTCTCTCTCTGCCTGCCTCTCGGCCTGCTTGTGATCTCTGCCTGTCGAATAAATAAATAAAATCTTTTTTTTTTTTTTAAAAAGGAAGTTATTTTTGAACTTAGATCATAGCAGCAAGGAATGAGTGACAAGCTTGATGGCTGCCAGTTTTCAGCTTAGACTGTGGCTCTCTTTACCCTGCTACCAAGATGGTCGTTCCCATTCCAGTTATCACAACTGTGTTCTTGACAATTTCTTTTTCTGCTGCTCACCCCAAGGTAAGTTTTTTTTTTTTTTTTTTAGATTTTATTTCTTTATTTGACAGGGAGAGAGAGATCACAAGTAGGCAAAGAGGCAGGCAGAGAGAGAGGAGGAAGCAGGCTCCCTTCTGAGCAGGGAGCCCAAAGCGGGGCTCGATCCCAGGACCCTGAGATCACAACCTGAGCCAAAGGCAGAGGCTTAACCCACTGAGCCATCCAGGTTCCCCTCGAGGTCAATTTTTGCCCCAATCACCTATGTTAAGTAGAGGTGTGGGAACACTGGTCTGCGTTCCATTCGCTCTCTGACCTGATTTCTTTCTACTGTCTTCCTCATTTTCTCGGCTCAGGTCCCCTTTCTCTTTTTGTATGAATGAGAAGTATGAGGAGGGAAGAACACTTGGAACTTTATTTGTTCCCTGTTTTTTATTTCAGGGGTGAAAAATCTGGGTAGGTGAGGCATGAAGCCAAGAGAAAGACCTTTTTACATCATCTTCCCCCTCCCTCACTGCTGCTTAGCCTAAAGATCACAATTTCAAAGTCAGGAGAGATTTTAAAGATTCATTTCCTTATCTATCATTCTTTCTATTTGTGTTTCTGACTTCTCTTTTAGTTTATCATTAGGCTATAAACTCCAAAGTCCAGTTCCTACGAACCTTGTTGCCTAAGAGAATTCAGGAAAGGTACTCCTCCCCAAAAGCCAACCAGAATTGTCTTCCACCACTTGGTTCTAAAAAAGACCTTTGCCCAAAAAGCATTGCTGTATATGGAATGGGTATCCTAAACGGAAGAACTGGAGTCCTTAGTGGAAATTCCTTGGATAGGGATGACTCTCCAAAGAAAATCATGGTTACTAATCATAATTGTCATCATGATCTGTTGCCACAAAAATATTTATGAAAACCTATTCTGACTTTTTGCCTACTCTACTTGAAAAGAGAATTACCTTTGACAATGAGGTGGAAGTCCTTGGTCTCCATTCGCACAGATGAATTTGCAACACAGCTGTAGGTTCCATTGTCAGATTTCTTGACTTTGGTGATTGACAGTTGGAGAGACTCACTTGTCTGATGGACTTGGTAATTTTTCTCTAAAATCAGGATGTTACTGTTTTTGTACCACATCATTTGAGCCTGGGGGTTGGATTTCACGCTGCAAACCAGCCTCACATCACTGCCTTCCTCCGCTGTTTGGAAGTCATCTCCACTTAGAATAGGAGGAACTGCAAGACTCAAGCAGGTGGGTTGAATTAACAGATAAGCAGTAGTTGACTGTCAGTGTTCAAGATCTTCCTTCAGTCTCTCTCATGTAGTCGTTCATTCATTTGACAAAGATTTATTGAGTACCTACTTTGTGCCAAGCACTGGACTAGGAACCAGGGATACAATGGTAAATGACATATATCCAGTTCCAAACCTCATAGAACTTCTATGTGGTAGAGAAGATGAGCCATGGAAAAACGTCTATAATAATGAATCTGGGGCGTCTGGATCAGCCATTTAACTGACCGACTCTTGGTTTCGGCTCAGGTCATGATTTCATGGGTCATAGGATCAAACCCCGTATCAGACTCTCTGCTCAGGAAGGAGTCAGCTTGAAGATTCTCTCCCTCTGCCCCTCCCCCCACTTGCACACACAAACTTTCTCTCTCTCTCTCAAATAAATAAATCTTTTTTAAAAAACAATGAGGGGTGCCTGGGTGGCTCAGTCAGTTAAGTGTCTGCCTTCCACTCAGTTTATGATCCCAGGGTCCTGGGTTCAAGCCCCGCATCTGGCTCCCTGCCTGACAGCCAATCTCCATCTCCTTCTCCCTCTGCCTCTCCCCCTGCTTATGCTCTCTCTCTCTTAAATAAATTAATAAAATCTTTTAAAATAGTTAATTAATTATAAGTCTTTGCTCTCTGACCTTGAGAAAGTTACTGAACTGCTAAGTACCTGCTCAATTTCCTCATCTAAAAAGTGGGCTAATACCTCTATCTGCTGTAAAGATTCAATGAGGTAATGCCTGTAAAAAATTTACCACAGTGCTGGTCATATTATTGTGGTGCTGGTGTTGGTGGCCGCGGCAGCCACGGTGGTTTTGAGGTTTCCTTACCTCCTCTATTTTTGCATTTTATCTAACCAAATTTGCCCTGGCCACATTTAACCAATGCATACTTGCATTTCCTCAGTGATCCTCTAAAAATAATGTCCTCCTCCCGGAAGGTGCTCCAATCATGGCAACTTTGACATCTATGGAAGCTGTGACCTTCTGAGTCTCTCTCATCCCTCTGTGTGAGCAAGTCCTTACTCCCTCCATGATAAGGGCAGGCACAGAGACAGAGATTTTTTTTTTTTAAAGATTTTATTTATTTATCTGTCAGAGAGAGAGCAAGCGAGAGCGAGCACAGGCAGACAGAGTGGAAGGCAGAGTCAGAGGGAGAAGCAGGCTCCCTGCGGAGCAAGGAGCCCGATGTGGGACTCGATCCCAGGACGCTGGGATCATGACCTGAGCCGAAGGCAGCTGCTTAACCAACTGAGCCACCCAGGCGTCCCGAGACAGAGATTTTGAACACGTTTCTCATTGCCAAATAATTCCAGCCCTCTTCCCCACCGGGGTGTTCCAACATCTAGGAGGAGAAATGGTTGAGCTGACTCTTTTTCTCCTCTCTGCCCGTTGCATTTTCTGGGTGAGGTGCGGAAGAGCAATAAAGTGCTTAAAAAATGGGCAGTAGGAAAGAGAGGTGGAGAAGAGGAAAAAAGGAGCTTGGATACACACTGAATAATTAGACCCTGAGTAGGCTGTGCTATTAATAACGTTTTCAGAAGAATGACATTTTGTTGCTCTTTGGAATGAGCTTGAAATTCTGTATCCATATCCAACAGCATGTTAGATGGTATTCAGAGATGTAGGAAGCTGCTGAAATAGATAACAGAATTACCAAATGTACTATAGGGCCTGTGGACATGTCCTATTAGTTGTTCCTTTTTATTTAACTATTTACAGAGTTAATTTTGAAGACTGTCAGCAATACGTGGGTATTCCCTTTTATAAAATTAGCACATTTCTGATAAAGTTAAGATCCTCTTTGACTCCATCTTGTTCATTTCCTGGCTCCCCAAAGAGGCCCACTGCTGTAAGTTTCATGTAAATCTCTACAGCTGTTGTTTTTTAAAAACAAACAAACAAACAAACAAGGTTTTTTATACATATACTGTACCGATAGGAAATACATCATATTGTTTTAGGAGGCTTATATAACAGACTCTATTCACTCGATAGCTTGCATGTTTTTGAGATATATATACGATGAACCACAGAGATCTAGCTCATTGTTTTAGAGTGCTATCATGTGATATAGGACTCTTTGATCATTTTACTTGATGGGGATTCTTTTCTTTCTTTTTTCCCTTCTGCCTCTTCCTTTTTTTTTTTTTAATTTTTATTTTTTTAGAAAGAGAGAGAGTGGGAATGTAGAGGGTAGAATCTTAAGCAGGCTCCACACCCAGCACAGAGCCCCACAGGGGGTTCCATGCAGAGCTCATTGCGAGGGCTCAATCTCACAGCCCTGAGATCATGACCTGAGCCAAAATCAAGACTCAGTCACTTAACCAACCGAGCCACCCATACGCCCCTAGCCAAACCAATTTTCAAAAGGCAAATAACCCAATAGAAAAATGGGTAAAGGACATGAGCAGGCATTTCACACAAAAGAAACATGAACAGCCAGTACACCTATGAAAGGGTGGACACCCTCATTCTTAATTAAGAAAATGAAAGTAAAATTCCAAATCAGGCTGGCAAATTCTTGGAGTTGGAGGATACTCAGTGCTCACGAGGGCATGGGGAGACGAGCACCCTCACGCACTGTTGTGGGAGCATAAATAGGGCAATGAGGCAACACCAAGCTCATGTGAAAATGCACACACAACTCTTCAGTCCCAGGTTTCAAGTACCACTTAACACAGTGCAGACAACAGCGATCAGCTAGCGGTCTCTTCCCTCTCACTCACAAGTGACATTCAGCACCACTGAAACGGACACCGACTGGTCCTTCTGTAGCTTGCAGGTAAAGGTGACTCCGTTGTCGTTTTCAGTGATGGAGGAAACACAGACCGTACTGGAGTTGATTTTGTTTCCAGATTTCAAATCCACTGTCCCCTCTTCTCGGTACCAGAGAAGTTCTTCCTCTCTGGTGTGGTTATGAACAGCACATTTCAGAGATTCTTGGGAGCCAGGCTCAGTGTCCAGGATATAGTTCTCAGTGCTATTATTCACAGTTAAAACAGAAGCTGGGAGGGCAGGAAGAAAGTATTAACCTAAAGTGAATGATCAAAACGACTAAATGGGGGATTGGTTAAACAAATCATGTTACACCCGTACAATGAGATATTTTGTGATAATTAAAAATAGTCCTATTGATCTATGTGGTTTTACAAGGGGAAAAGCTCTGTAATGTATCATTAACTAAAAGAAGTTATGTTAAAAGTAAATGTTAAAATGATGGTTACCAGATTTTGCTCCACATTGGAATCACCTGGGGATCTTTAAAAACACATGGTTGGCTCCCACCCCCAGACATTCTGATTAACTGATATGAGAGCAATCTGGGTATTGCATTTGCAAAATGCCTTCAGGCAATTCTAATGCGCAGTGAAGTTTGAGAACTACTATGCACAGAATTACCCCATTTACACACGCACATGCATGGATGTACACACACATGCATTTAAGAGGAAAAGTCTTGGAAAAAAATTCAGTGTGTACACTGAACAGGATTGGTAAAAATAGAGAAAAAAGTAGAGAAGTGCTTTCTAGACATTAATTGTTTACTTCAAGGGGTTGAAAGTGGCAAAGGAAGGGTGTGAGAGTGAGGAAATACAAATGAAAAAGATTGATAGTAACATTGAAAAATACTTAGGACACCACATTAGGTGAATAGGCAGAATGTAAGTTTCATCTCTAGTAATTACTATGAGTGTATAAAAATTGAATATGCAACTGAATACGGGCAAAAGCTGATTTGAAAAGGTTTCTGAAGGTAATGGGATTGTGGAAAATTTAGTCTTGCATTTCTGATGTTTGAATGTTATTTTGGCAGTGTAGTAAAATAATTGATGTTTAAACAGCTGTGGTCTGTAGCACAATCGAGTTGTTGTGCGAAGGATTATCAGGATATATAGCAGCTGGTTTCCATCTCTGATTTTCAGAAATCCATTCACTGTAACATACTGGAATTTCAATTCTTACTTCCCTAGTTCAAAAGCAAGTAACAAAAGCTAAAATTGACTTTAACTGCACACACTTGCCCCTGACATGACATTTGTTAATATAGTCTGTAATCATATGAATTTTTCCTTTAAAATGCATAAACTACTGGTGAAAATGATGTGATTGCTGCCCAGTATTTTTTAAAAATCTGGAAGAATACATATCAAAATGTTATTGAGTGGTTATCTCTGGATGATTGGATTTAGTTTTCTTTCTTCTTTTTTCTTTAAAGATTTTATTTATTTATTTGACAGAGACACAGTGAGAGAGAGAACACAAGCAAGAGGTGTGGAAGAGGGAGAAGCAGGCTTCCTGCTGAGCAGGGAGGCCACCAGGGGGCTTGATCCCAGGATCATGACCCAAGCTGAAGGCAGACACGTAATGACTGAACCATCCAGGGGCCTCTATTCTTTTTTTTTTAATTAAAATTTTTATTTATTTGATGGGGTGCCTGGGTGGCTCAGTGGGTTAAGGCCTCTGCCTTCGGCTTGGGTAATGATCCCAGGGTCCTGGGATCGAGCCCCACATAGGACGCTCTGCTCAGCAGGAAACCTGCTTCCCCTTCTCTCTCTGCCTGCCTCTCTGGCTACTTGTGACCTCTATCTGTCAAATAAATAAATAAATAAATCTTTAAAAAAATTTTATTTATTAGAGAGAGAGAGAGAGACAGAGGGGTAGACAGAGAGAGAGACAGAGAGAGCACAGACACATGTGAAATAAAATAAAAAACATGCACATGACAGAGGGAGACAGAATCCCAAGCAGTTTCAGTATATGTGCTGCCGAAGCGAGCACCAGAATCCCAAGCAGACTCCCCGCTGAACTTCAGACTGAGCCTGACACAGGCCGATCCCATGGAATCAAGAGTCAGACGCTCAACTGACTGAGCCACCCACGTATGCCTTCTTTATCCTTTTATATATTTCCTATTTTTTTCTACAAAGACTGTGTATTACTTTTAAAATTGGTGTTTGGCGGGGGAGGGGATCTACTTCCAGGTTGGGGTAGAGAACAAATGCAGAAAAGATTTTCTTGTGAGTGGTTATGCTTACCTAAACAGCAGAGTGTATTTTGGATGTCATTAGTAATGAAATGCATTAAAACGTAGAAAAATAACAGCTGTGGCTCTGGAGAGAATAGAATATTTACTCTGTTTTATAATATCAGAACCATAAAAATGTTTTTCCATTTAATGTCTTATCATGTGGTCTGACTCCTCTACTCTGAGCCATACTGGCTGTGTATTTGGTGATTTGGATTTTCCCAGTGCCTGCTGATCAGGTTTTAATTGGCAATATTTATTTACAAAGAGACCAAAGGAATATTAACTTACTTGTAACCTCACATGGCAGAAACAAAATCACTAAGAGAAGAAATCTGCATGTTCTCATGAGGCCACTGACGTTCCACACCATCTTTAACAAATTTACGTCTGATCTGCTGGGGGAGAAAGAGTGTAGTTGGTTCTGTACTTTGGTCTATACTGACTTTATGAACCTTCCTCTTGTCTATTATGCATTTAAAATAAAATCCCAGATGAGTCATCCCAGCTGTACTCTTTCTAGTTTTTAATTAAACAATCCTGTTCTGATTACTGAGTTCAAAGTACTTTTAGTATTAGGGATTTTTTTTTTTTTAAGGCAAGAAAAGAAAACCACAAGGAAATACTATAGGGCAGCCCTGGCAAAGGCAGAACCAGTCTTCCTTGGAGAAATTGATAGGATGTCATTTTAACAGAAAGAGAGAAGAAATTTTGTTCATTCACAGACAGTCCCTACTGAGCTGCAGTAATTCTGATTCTGAAAGCCTCTTTTGGACCAGTGTTGTAAAAGTTGCTCTCTGCTACAGAGAGTTTTTGAGACTGCTCCAAATCCCATAGACTCAGATGGTTCGTACCTTAGAAAAGACTCAGCTGCCACATGGTCTGTAGTCTGAATCACATCAATCTCTCCGCTTTCCCCCATCCCACTACCATCATCCCCCTTGGAATACACGTTCCATTTAACCCAGTATAGACTAAAAATAATAGATAATAAAGTCCTCCATTTTTTTTCTTTCTATGCTTTTGCTGCCACGAGCCCTCTCCCTAGATACTTTCCACTTCATCTGGGAAAAACACGGATGTATGACTTCCTTTCAAGACTACCACTATGAATATGGTAGAAACACATGTTGAGTGGTTTCTATGCAACAGGCACTGTGCTGAACAGCCTACAGACATTATTTCAATTTCAGTGAAGTCCCTAACAGCCCTCTTGAGATTACTGCTAAAGGTTTGGAAGGACTATATAATTTGCTCAACATCCTGAACACAGGAAATGTCCGGACTAGGATTTGAACCCTGGACTTCCAAGGCCAGGGCCCTTAAGTATTCTACTGGGTACACTGATATTCTCCTCCTTTAAGAAGCTGCCATTAATCCCTTCTGAGCCTTGGCCTCTCCATAAACATTAGCGACCTGAAGTTTTGTCCCCCTAATACAAATATTAACCTTTAAGAGATGGAATATAATTCAAATATTAACCTGCCTAGGACTTCTGTAGGCAGGCTCTGCTCCTCCCCATCCCAGGCCTGTCCTGACAGGAGCAAGCTTCATTCTTGTCAGACTCACCTCTTCTGACTGGCAACACTATGTCAATATTTCAATAAGATACCATTAGTAATAACATCAATACTTTTGGGATGCCTGGGTCGTGCAGTTGGTTTAACATCTGCCTTCAGCTCAAGTCATGATCTCAGGGTCCTGGGATCGAGTCCCGCATCAGGCTCCCTGCTCAGGGGGGGGAGCCTGCTTCTCCCTCTCCTCCCCACTTATGCTCTCTCTTTGTCTCTGTCTCTTTCTTTCAAATAAATAAAATATTTTTTAAAATCAATTCTTTTGTAATTTTAAAACCTTGCCAATAAAGATTTTTATCATAATACTTTAATGTGATGATTTCAGAATTTGGTCATTAATAGCCTTTTCCCAAGCACTGTCCACTGTAGGTGCCTAATAAGATCTGAGAGTGTGGGCTCATTAGCAGACCATACCCGACCTATTAATTAAGGAGGAGGATTAATTTCTTCCCTTCTCTTCCACCATACCAGACAACATCCTTTCAAGATGAATTTCCCTTTCTTATTTTTAATTTTCACAACTTTCTATACAAGACAAAGATTTACTGCTTACCTGCTGAGCTCTGAAAAGCTGACTTCCTTGACCAACTGTTCCTTCATCTGGAACCCTGAATCCTTTCCCTGTTACCATCTTTATACTACTTGAATTTAAACACTTTATGACAGTAGGGTCAAGTCAGCAAAATAAATTGGGTTCAAAGTCTGTTTCTTTTTATGGATTCTTAGAGAAGACACTAACTAGGAAAGACATCTTCAGATCTAAGTTTTCATATGTCCCTAAATTACTAGGTGAGGCCAGAGATTACTAACAGGGATATAATCATACCAGGAAAACCTGACCTTGTGCAAAAGTGTGTAGCACATTTCACTGAACATTGCCATTTTCAAGTTAGATAGGGCACCGGGCTTGGGTTACCAATGGTAAGTAATACTTTCCCAGCATGATTTAAGTTGTGGAATCTTCCAATATTTCAACTGCTGTGAAAACCAACCCTTTCCTCAGATCGCCCCCTTACCATTCTCAGGCTGTCAGATTATCAAAGTTATCCAACTTGAACACAGCGGCCAAAATAGTGGAAGATTCTACAACTTAAATCATGCTGGAAAAGTATTACTGGCCCCTGGTTACCCATGCTTGGTGCATAAGCTATACTAAGCCAAGCATGACAGGGAAAAGGTTTTTGGTTTTGGGGACTTTTTGTTTTTGTTTTTTTGGCTTTGGTGGTTTTTTGTCCAACACTTGGAAATGATTTATTTCCAATGTCTTTAGAACACAGTTCAGATCCCTGCAAGGACAAAAAGAACTAAAAAGACATTTTAAATTTCATTCAGTTGGGGCATCTGGGTGACTCAGTGGGTTAGAGCCTCTGCCTTTGGCTCAGGTCATGATCCCAGGGTCCTGGGATGGAGCCCCGCATTGGGCTCTGTGCTCAGCAGAGAGCCTGTTTCACTTCCTCTCTCTGCCTGCCTCTCTGCCTCCTTGTGATCTCTGTCTGTCAAATAAATAAATAAAGTCTTTAAAAATAATTTCATTCAGTCATTTTCTTGGTAGTATTGTTATTGGTTTTATTACTTGAAATTACTTTCTTTATAGTGTAGGATAAACACATTTTTAAGTTAATAACATTAAGAATCAAGAATTTCCCTGAATCGGGCTCTCTGCTCAGCAGGGAGCCTGCTTCCCCCTCTCTCTCTGCCTGCCTCTCTGCCTACTTTGTGATCTCTGTCTGTCAAATAAATAAATAAAATCTTAAAAAAAAAAAAAAATCAAGAATTTCAGGAGCACCTGGCTGGCTCAGTTAAGTGTCTGCCTTCAGCTCACATCGTGATCCCAGAGTCTTGGGATGGAGGCCCACTTTGGGCTTCCTGCTCAGCAGGAGGGAGAATCTGCTTCTCCTTCTCCCTCTACCTCTTCCCCTGGCTTGTGCTCTCTTTCTCTCTCTCTTTTTTTTCTCAAATAAATAAATAAATAAATCTTAAAAATGAAGAAGAAGAAGAAGAAGGAGAAGGAGAAGGAGAAGAAGAAGAAGAAGAAGAAGAAGATCAGGAGTTTTAGTATAAGAGAAAAAAAAAAAAGACCTTATCAGAAAATCAAAGAACAAAGTAAAACACTGTAATGGTAAACAGAATTGAAAATTATTTTTAAACATGCATTTTTTTTTCGAGGTGTACAGTCTGGAATGACTAGAAACATTGCCAGTCCAGTAGAAAAGACTACTCGCAGTACTTAGAATCTGGGCTTTAATATCATTCTTCATGACAATGAACTAGGACTTCTTGAAGAAACAGCTGATTTGGGGTCTGGTACAGCAAAAGTAAAAGGTGAACCAAGGAGATCTCAAGACAGAAGGAAAGAAAGTTTTTGAAGACTAATGAGCTCCTATAGGACAGGGGAAAGTTTTATCCCTTTGAGACCCTCACGTGTTTGGGGAATCCTTGTGTTACACTCTCAAGAATCAGCAATTTGAAGGGAACTTTTTTATTGGTTAAAGAATAAGTATATTTATGGTGTCATTACTCTGAGCTATGTAGTGGTTCCTTGGTAGCACTATCATTCTCATTTATACAAGAAATGGATAAAAGAAGATTTATGGTTATCTGCACATTTTAGCACAATGGTGAAGCATACCAGAGATCTGGGACTTCCACAAGTTATTGAACTTCCGTGAGCCTCAAGTTCTTTGTCAATGCAATAGGAATAATCATAGTGGCCTCCCTTCAAAGTCACTGTGAGGAGTAGGTGAAGTGAAGCATGTGAAGCAGCCACACAGTAGGCTCTTCATTAGCAGGAGCTATCGTTATTACTAAGATGGGCTGAGCAGGACCCAGCCTCAGTATATCGCATTGTTCCAGAAGAATCATGACCGAGAGTGGTTTCTGTGACTGACTCACAAGCACCATCTGAAAGGTTTGGAGCTTACCACTCTGTGGATTAAGAGCAGGGTGTTTTACCATCATCATTTGGAAGTGAATTTAGCTAATGAATTGATAATGTCTTGGTTCTGGGTCCCTCCAGGGCAGACTCTTAAGACAGATGCTTCGGCTGCAAGTAGTAGTTTATTTAAAGGTGATCTCAGGAAGTACAGTAAGGAAGCGAGGTAGGTAGGGAAGGAAAGACAACCAATAAAAGTCCTTCCAAGATGGAAGGACAACCAATAAAGGGTGTGTTAATGAACAGGTTAGTGCTGGGGGTGACTGTCACTAGTAGGCCCTTTGACACACTCTGTAGAGCATACCTGAGAATCAACTCATGAGGGGAAGGAAGCTTGGGTATATATCCACTAACTTTTTTCCATCATTGGTTAAGGAATACTCTCGGGGTACTAACTCCCCAACATCTCCAGCCCATCCTATGAGGGCCGAGTACACTCTTTGGATCCTGCCATGAAGGTTCAGGGAGAGACACTCAGGAAGTCACCTGTTTGCTATATGGGAACTGTTGGCAGGAGACCTCTAGGCAGGCCAAGGCCATTTGGGCAGGGCACCAACACCAAATTCTATTTCTAAATGATATTAGGAAATAATGGTTAATTATTCTCAGGTGTGATAATGGAATTGCAATTATGTAGGAGAATGTCCTAATTCTTGGGAGATACCTGGTGAAATATTTATGGATTAAGTGTCATGAGGATTGCAATTAACTTTCAAACAATTCAGCCAAAACAAACACACATGCGTGCACGCACACACACAAGCAATAATAGCTAATATTCATACCTACTGAATCTAGACTCTAGATAGGGTTAAACAGTTACTCAATTTTTCTTTATATTTGACATTTCATAATGTTGAGGGAATGTATTTTTTTTAAAAGATTTTTATTTATTTGTTAGAGAGAGATACAGAGCGCAAGCACAGGCAGAGTGGCAAGCTAGAGGCAGAGGGAGAAGCAGGCTCCCTGCCGAGCAAGGAGCCCGATGTGGGATTCGATCCCAGGACGCTGGGATCATGACCTGAGCCGAAGGCAGCCGCTTAACCAACTGAGCCACCCAGGCGTCCCAAGGGAATGTATTTAATAGATATTTATTCCCTATGAGCTGAGTACTCGAAACATTGGGAGGGCCAGTGCCATCCAAGCCAATATGGTGGGTTTTTTTTCTTTTTTTTTTAAAGATTTTATTTATTAATTTGACAGATAGAGATCACAAGGAGGCAGAGAGGCAGAGAGAGAGAGGGGGAAGCAGGCTCCTGCTGAGCAGAGGGCCCAATGTGGGGCTCGATCCCAGGACCCTGGAATCATGACCTGAGCCAAAGGCAGAGAATTTAACCCACTGAGTCACCCAGGCGCCCCCCAATATGGTGTTTTTATCATGAACAAATGAAAGACTGGACTTCTCAATTCACTCTCCTGATATCTGTGGAAAATTGCTTTACTAACTATACGAATCTATGACGTCTACACGATGAATGGTGCTCCCTCAATTCTACAACATTAAGTGGGTATTCCAAGAGATACGAAAATATGCAAAACAAAGGTCTTCATCTTGAAGAGCCTGATGTTCTAGAAGGGAAGGTTAAAAATGGCTAGAATCCAGGTAGAGTGCCCTCAGTGCCGGAGAGGGAGTTCAGATTCTTCAAGAATGAGATCATGGCGCCCCTTCTGGAGAGTCAGAGAAGTGATGAGATTTGTCCAAGGTCATAAAAGTCATTCCTAGAACGTTCTGCTTTGCTATAACTGACAGAAAAGGGAAACAATTTTGCCATAAAGAGTGAAGCCTAGTAGTTAACCATTAAGCCTAAGTAGTTTGCCTGCTTGGAGTATTAACAGAGTCTAGGACTTGACACCTTCCACAAATAGCTCAGGCCCACCAGGAGAGGAGAGAGTCAGCCTGGAATCTGGAAATTCCTGGAAATGGAAGCCAATCTGCTCTACATCAGGCCCCGTGCACTTCTGGGCAGAGAAGAACTGGCAGCCTGCTGATTTCGGTGAGCATAAGAAACATCTGGGGAGGGGCGCGTGGGTGGCTCGCTCTGCCTTCAGCTCAGGTCATGACCCCAGGACCCTGGGATTGAGCCCCATGTTGGGCTCCCTGCTCAGCAGGGAGTCTGCTTCTTCCTCTCTCTCTGCCCCTCCCCCCTGCTTGGGTTCTCTCTTTCTGTCAAATAAATGAACAGAGTTCTCAAAAGAAAGGAAAGAAGACAGGAAGACCAACCTGGGGAGTCTTCAGGCCCCTTTCCTTCATCAGTTCTGTTGAGACTCCGGATTTTCATCTTTAATAGCCTACCGGGTGATTCACACAGTGTTCCAGCTTCTTATTTCGAGAACCACAGTCTATGCACCAAGGGTTGGTGTGCGTGATGGAGGTGGAAGGGCCTCAGCTAAGGGGAACCTGCCCAGCGTATCGCCTACTGCATGGCAGGCACCCAAGAAACAGTACAAGGAGGGGAGGGAGGAAGGGAAGGAAGAGAAAGAAAGGAAGTGAGAACGAGCTGGGAGGATACCCACTTGAAGAAAAATTGGAGGTGCAAGTTGGCTGCTCCCCTGGAAGAGAATGCGTGCACAGGGCCATCTGTGGGAGACAGACTCTGTAGGTACATGGGCCTCACGGTGCTTCTGGAATGAAGGACAGGAGAGGGACCAAGCAACTAGCATGTAGGAAAGGCATGAGAGGCACAGGTTTTACGGCATTTTTAACCAGGGCCATTCCCTAAGGTCTTTGAGCCATAGCCTTCACATATGCTGTCACCAAGCTTTCTGTGACAGAGGCAGCAGCTGGGCAAATGGGTGGAGGGTTGCAAGCCAGGGAGATCATCTAGCTGGTCACTGGGAATGCACTGAAGGGTTTTTGTTTTGTTTTTGTTTTTTAAGATTTTATTTATTTATTTGACACAGAGAGAGAGATCACAAGTAGGCAGAGAGGCAGGCAGAGAGAGAGGGGGGAAGCGGGCTCCAGGCTGAGCAGAGAGCCCGATGCGGAACTCGATTCCAGGACCCTGAGATCATGACCTGAGCCGAAGGCAGAGACTTAACCCACTGAGCCACCAGGGCGACCTGCACTGAAGGTTTGAAAGTGACAGAAAACCTAGAAATCTGGCAGTCATAGCCTAGCAACAATAGAGTGGTCCTTTGAGCAATGCAAAGGATCCAGTGTGGTGAATTTTCCATCCAGGCTCCACCAGTGTCCTACTCAGCTCCTTAAACTCAGGGGTGCCTGGCTGGCTTAGACAGAACACGTGACTCTTGATCTTGGGGTCCTGGGTTCAAGCCCCACGTTGGGTGTACAGGTTACTAAAAAAAAAAAAAAAAAAAAAGTAATAATCTTTTAAAAATTAAATAAACTCCTTACCCCTCAGTCATGGGACTTCAGAGTTCCTAGCTTAAACAGTGATTAATGATCCTGTAACGTCCCAGTCTCCACTAGGGTTCCTTCACCACTACAATCTTAGATCTTAAATCAAGACCTCAAGGGCCACCTTTCTAGGATTGTCAGATTTATCAAATAAAAATACAGGACACCCTGTTAAATTTTAAATCCAGGTAAACAATGAATATCTTTTTAGTCTCCATTTGTCCTGTGCAACCACTGTCTGTTAATTCATGACCAAAGCCAATATCTGGGGTATAGTTGTACTAAAAGAAAAACAAACAAACCTGTATTTATTTGAAATTCAGATTTAACTAAGTATCCTTTCTTTTATCTGGAAATCCTACATCTGTCAACCCTTCCTTTTTTTCACAGATGAGGAAATGGTGTTCAGAGAGGTAAAGAGATTTGGCCAAAGTGACACAGGGGTTAGAATCCATTCAGGATTCCTGGCTGCCCCCACTGAATTCTCATCCAAATGCCTTATTTCAGAGTTCAACCTTGGCTTCTTGAACCATTATGGATGTGCCTTGAAGTCTCGGTGAAATTCCTAAATTTCAGGCAAAAAATGCGCGTGCAGATGTATGTCTTGTGTGTGCAAGTGCACACACTGATTTTCCTGAGGAGATGGTGTCTGCCCTTTAATGAGTTTCTCAAAGGAGTCATGATTTTATTTTTTTTAAAGATTGTGTTTATTTGACACAGAGAGAGAGATGGCAAGAGAGGGAACACAAAAAGGGGGAGGGAGAGAAGCAGGCTCCTCACTGAGCAAGATGCCAGACACGGGGCTCCATTTCAGGACTCTGGGATCATGATCTGACCAGAAAGCAGACACTTAGCCACCGAGCCACGCAGATGCCCTGGAAGTCATGATTTTTAAAACGAGGTTAAAACCCATGCTTTCACGGTATTATGCTCCACCTTCAAAATGCAGAACATCTGTTACTTTCGACTGAGGTCTCATTTCTGCTTCCCCTTTATCCCTTCACTCCCTCGCACAACACTGGACCCGGGTCTCCCTCGGAGAGGAGTAGATTTTGTCCGCTAGTACAGCAAAAAATATCCACTCCATCATCTCAATGCCATAAGATGTCATCCTACCCTCCACATCCTCCTTATACCAAACCCCCAATTCTTCTGCTCTGTTCTCTATTTTCTTTGTTCTACCTCTTGGAACAGACGACAAAGGGTTGACCAGAACACCTTTCAGAGAGAGAGGGAGAAGGTAGCAGGGATATGACCTTTGGGACTGACCACTAGAGGTCCTTTCTCATCTGCAGTGATTTTGAAGTTCGTCTGCTAAGGGTTAGGGTGTTTCCCTGGGCCACTGGGGAAGGTCTCAGCCTGTTACAGGCTTACTGTTGTAGTCTGTGTCAAGCACTGGGGGGAGTAGTGGTGTGATTCAGCAAGAGTGGTGCGGCATAAAATGGCTTCCTTAGACGTTGGGTAATGTCTTCCAGCATTAGGCTCCAAGGCAGCGTTTTTAAGCAGCTCAGGGTTTGAAGCTTCCTCCTCTCCCACAAGGGAAACACACACACACACACATGCACATACGCACAGGACATCCTGTCGCTCACCGTCACCAGGCAAACGTCCAGCTTTCTTTGGAGCATAGTCTAGCTGTAGAGCCGTATTTACTGGAAGCAAACGAGGCTTCCGCTGGAGACCCTCCTTTGCATAGGCCCGACCTCCTTTGCGTAGGTCATTCTAAAGGCCCGACCCTAGTAGCTTTATATTTATGAGGTTGGGTTCTTTTCTTTAAAGGTTGTCCCCCAAGTACGTAAATGTCAGGCCCCCATAGAGTCTGGATATAGCCTCTTCGACTTTAGGATACAGGATTTGGAGAGGAAAGGGGCCCGAGGGCTATTTGAAAGGGAGGCCGCCCTGGAGACTAATGAGTGAGAGTTTCCTGTGAGAGGAAGAAGTTTATACATGTGTCAAACGACAGGGCAGTCACTTAGTTTCCAAAGAACCGTAACTACGGAGGCACCAGAAGTGAGGGAACTCTCTCTCGCCTGCCTGGAGCTTTCCTTGGGCTGTGGGAGCCTGCCAAATCTTAAGGGGCAGGGTAGTTCACTGACCGGCCTGTAGCATCCTGTTGGCTGCTTTCTGAATAAATAAATGGTCTTGCCAACCATTGTGTAGATTTGTGGTGGGGGGAAATACTCCAGTCCCAGAATTCCTACGAGCTGTGATGGGCCATGAACTTTACTTTACTTTACTTTAAAGAGTAAGTAATCAATCAGGGTTGAATGAACAATGAATGCTATTCAGGAGGTAGAGATGGATTCTGGAATCCAGATTAAATCAAGATGCAACAATTTCAGAAGCAGGTGAGTGTAAGGAGCCGAGAGTTTCTTCTGAAAGAGAACAGTGCTGGAAATTTGCAGCCCGCAATGTGGTGGGACGGACTGGTACCCACCGGTAGAAGCTGACCCAGCACATTTCTTCCACCCTGCATTCAGTTACTACAACCCCATAGCTTGAAATCGGCCAGGCTGGGAGTATTTACACCATTGAAATTGGCAACTGCTGCAACTCAGGGCTCCCCCAACCAGGACCGGTTGTTAGATAGTTACCACCATATCACTGCCTGTGCTCTACCCCTAAAACCTCCCCTCACTGCCCTCCCCCCAAACTGACAGATTGCAGAACCTGCAAGCAGGCCACCTTGTGTGTGTGTTTGTGTCTGGGTAAGCACACAAAGGATTACATTTGTACATTTCCCCTTCATAGTCAGCTTGGATGTCAGCAATCCTCCTGGCTCTGTATTGACATTTTTTTTGACCCAGTGTTTTTCTGCTACTTACAACCTGATCCTAGATGGTGATATCTCTCTCTCCCTCTCTCTCTTAGGTTCACAGTTTTCTCTCCCTTACATCATGAGGCTTTCAGTACATCAGGGACTAAGTAGCCAATTGTGAAAGCTTCTGAGGCAATGTTATTGTGAGGGCGGCAAATCACCTGAGCCATCCGTAAGTGAACCAAATCACCTGAGCCATCCATAAGTGAGCCATGCAGACCATATCAGCAACTTGCACAGTATCATCCAAATGGAAATTATGTTAATATTTGGTCAGTGTTCTTTCAAGATACAGGTTCTCACCAAGTACATCCTGTTCCCCTAAAGCTCGGAGAAATTTGAGACTAGCATTTTGGGTTAGATGGACAGAACCCAGGAATGTTATGTCACTTCTGCGTCTTGAACTGCAAAATATTACATGGGAGACATGGGGAGGGGACTGTCATTTTCATGTCTACTTTGGGCAGATAATTATGTAACAAATAGCCTTTGAGGAGATCATTACTATTCCCAATTTCCAGACAAAAGAATGGAGTAGTATATTCAAGAATATATAGCTAATAGGTAAGAGAATATTTTCGTTGCGACTTAACATAACAATATATATATAGTATGGCAGAACTTGCAGGAAAATCAATCCCTGTCTCATTTCTCCCCACCCCCACCTCTCCTAAATCTGCTCCCCCAGGCAACTCTTTTTGTTTTATTTTTTATTTTAAAAAATATTTTTTTAATTTATTTATTTACTTGAGAGAGAGTGAATGATTGAGGGAGAGAGAGAACAAAGTGGTGAGGGGCAGAGAGAGAAAGAGAAGCAGACTTACCCCTGAGCAGGGAGCCTGACAGGGGCTTGATCCCGGAACCCCAGGATCATGACCTGAACCACTGGGGTGCCCCCCCAAGGCAACTCTTTTTAGACTTTTACTATTTTTCTGGTAGTCACCTTAATATCTCTATCCTTAACCAATAGGTTTATTAGCAGAATGAGTGTAGTGACTTTGTTCAGTTTGTTTTATGTCTGTACCCTCAATGCTTTAGGATATCATAAATATCTGTTGAAAAAAATACCACCTTTTGATGTATCAATTGGCTTCCTGCTCTGTAAGATAAGGATCTGGTGTGCTAACATTTCCCTTTCACCTCCCCCACTGCTTCACATTAAGGCTTTATCCATATGTTTACTTCCTCAGCTAGTAACCTTTGTAACTCTAAGTAATGCACAGACTCCTTTATCTCTTATTCCACAACTACAGACAATACTTTTGGACTCCAGCGTGAGGGTCCTGGTTTCACTACAGTTCTGCCTGACTTGAGGACCCACACCTCTTCCATCCCGCTGACTACTTCTGGGCCAGTGAGTGTCTCTCTGCCTTGTTTCTGAAAATATATTAAAAATAATAGCCACTGGGTAATGGATTTTGAACAAGAGGTATTCTTGGGCCAGGGTCAACAACCAGAGAACGGTCTGAAGATATTGGAGTGAGTTTATCAAGCTAAAGTTGAGTGTAGTTCAGAAGCATTAAAGAATAGGCACGGGCCAGAATTCTGAGAGCCGGTTATAATTGGCTGAAATCCTCCTATGGCCCAAGGTGAATTCCTGCCATTTCTTTAAAACAGGACTTGCATTTTACACTAGGAATGTGATGGGCCCAAGAAACTGGTAGATACTCTGGGTTCTGTCATCAGCACAAAATACCCCAGGAATGTCCCCCAGCCCGATGTGTGCCCGGAGTCAAGTTGTTTCCTTGGCAAGTGGTGAAAAGGAGTGGGAGCTGGGCATAACCCCGGCATAAGCCTGGGTGTGGGTTTCATTAGAGAAAGTAATTGACACCGAGCAGCAGAGGCCATGAAAGGAAAACAGACTTGGCCTTTGTTTCCCGGGGCCCTCTGGCTGACATTACACACACAACGCAAACACTGTCCATGTTCGTGCTTGATACGGAGTTTTTGTTTCTGTCCAGTCCCGGCCTTCTTCCAGAAGACAGCTTCACTTGTCTTTTGTTTGTACTTCCTCATCCCCAGCAAGTCCCACTTGTTCTTAAAGGTACCTGCTGGCTTTGTGTAGCTGAGTTAGACAAGGGCTTGACCTACACATCTGGAACCTGGGCTTGAGCAACAGCGAGCACAGATGGCAAGAAAGCTCAGTTCTGAGCCCCACGGGCACCTGTTGGTCCTGCTATCTAAAGAGAACTCCAAGGGGCGCCTGGGTAGTTCAGTTGGTTAAGCGACTGCCTTCAGCTCAGGTCATGATCCCAGAGTCCTGGGATCAGGTCCCACATCAGGCTCCCTGCTCAATGGGGAGTCTGCTTCTCCCTCTGACCCTCTTCCCTCTCATGCTCTCTCTCACTCTCTCTCTCAAATAAATAAATAAAACCTTTAAATAAATAAAAAAGAGAGAACCCCAAGAGGGGTACCTGGGTAGCTTGTTCAGTTGAGTGACTGCCTTTGGCTTGGATCATGATAACAGGGCCCCAGGACTGAGCCCCACATTGGGCTCCCTGATGAGCAGGGAGTCTGTTTCTCCCTCTGTCCTTCCTTGTGCTCTCTCTCTCTCTGTGTCAAATAAATAAAATCTTAAAAAATAATAAAAATGAAGAGAACCCAAGGACTAGTCCCTGTCCTACAGTCCAGCAGAAAACGACCCCTCTCTGCAGATTGCAGAGTTGCCCGTGGGAACCTGGCAATGTTTGCTTGATCTCTTTGCAGACAGTTACAGATAGTACAGATAGTACCTGCCTGCTAGGAGAATATCATAAGAAGTAGTGGGGGAGCTCAGGTCATGGCAAGATGAGATTGGAATTGTATACATTTAGGGTCTGGACTTGAACAAAGCCACATCATTAGTTTGGTCAAGAATCAATTAGGAGTATCAGGAAAAAACTGGAAATGACTTAAATATGCAAATCTATTTCTCTCTTATATTTAAGAAGTCCAGAGATAGTCATCCCGTGATTGGTAAGGTATGCCATGGTATCCTTCTTAATCCTGCATGGCTTCTATTCCCAAAGTTATCTCTCTCTCTCTCTTTTTTAAGATTTTATTTATTTATTTGTCAGAGAGAGAGCACGTGCACAAGCAGGGGTAGCAGCAGGCAGAAGGAGAAGCAGGCTTCCCGCTGAGCAAGAAGTCTGATGTGGGACTTGATCTCTGGATCCTGGGATCACGACTTGAGCCAAAGGCAGATGCTTAACTGACTAAGCCACCCAGGCATCCCTGCCAAGGTAATCTCAACATGGCTCCTAGACTTCTGGTCGTTGGGTCCATATTATAGCCAACACAGAGGAAAGAGGGCAAAGCAGGGCTCTGCTTTCCTTTAAGGCTGTTGCTTGGAAATAGCTCATAGCTCATACCAGCTACTTACATTGTTCATACCAACTACTGCTTCTCTGTCATTGGCCAGAACCTGGTCACGTGAACATACCTCCCTGCAAGAAGCCTGATCATTGTTGTTTTTATTCCAGGCAATCATGTGCCCAGCTAATAATCAGGGATTTTGTTCCTCAGTACAAAGGAAAATGGAGATTGAAGAACAACCAGTCGTCTCTAATCCCTGATGGAGCAGATCAATACGACACTCACTGCCTCCATTCAGGCCACTCTTATTTGGGTTGACTGGCCTAACCAAATATTATACATGTTTGAGAGTCAACTTCCAAGGATAAAGATGAAGCGTTCTCTCAGGTTGCACCCGCTCCACTGACCTCTCAGGTCAGGGCAGACCAACTCCATTTGAGGGATTGGGATAATTAGTAACTCAATGTATCCTGGCTAAGAAGGCATGCTACTTAAAGATAAGCTTTGTCCTTGCCACAGGAAAAAGGCAGTAAGCTTAGACCTGTCCCACCACACAGCCATGCCAACTAAAGGAGGCAGGGAGAAGCATCTCCAACAGAGGTGTACCCAAGAACACTGGACTCCAAACTAGGATTTGATTTAGACCTTTCCCCTGTCTTCAATGACTAACATGGTGGGTCAAGGTATGCCTTCTGGATCACAGAGCAATGAGAATTCAGGCCATGCCAGATGGAGGAGTGGAGGGCTTCACTGACCAAGACCTGGTGAATCAAGGGGCATCCCTGGTCCAGGTAAAGCCATACCTGTGTGTAGTCACTTCTCCCTGTGTGTGAGCAGGACTCCTTGCCTCATTCCTAACAAAGAGATTATGGTGGAAGCTTTGGGATGTCACTGCTGAGAATAGGTTACAAAAAGACTATGGTTTCTGTGTTGCCTTCCGTCTGAGCACTTACTGAGGGAATCCAGTTGTGGGAGGCCCTTGGGGAGGTCCACATGGCAATGAACTCCTATCTCCAGCCCACAGCCAGGAATGATCAACACCTGGTGAAAGCCACATGAGTTAGCTTGGAAATGGATCTTCTCCAATCAAGCCCCAAGAAGACTGCAGCTCTCACCGATAGCTTGACCACAACTTTGTGAGGAACCCTGAACCAGAGTCACCCAGCTAAGCTGCACCCAGATTCTTGCCCCGCAAAAACTGTGACAGCATGCCTATTGTTGTAAACCACAGAGTCTTGGGGTACCTATTTATGCAGCAATAAATAATGAATATAAGTTGTTTACATCTTAAATCCTGCAAGTTTACTCCCATTCTCAACTTTTTAGACTCGCTATCTCAGCCTCAATGTGCCAGGTTCAGGCCATGCAAGAATGTGAACACAGAGCTGAGATAATCCCCTTGAAATTAGAGAAATATTTCTCCAGGCAGCATGAGTGTCACGAAGAAATACTATAAATCACTTTCTTTATTTAAAAAAATGTGTGGGAGCGCCTTTCCGTAGCAGACGACATGCCTCTGCTTAAAGAAGCGGAGTCTCGGAGTCTCATTTCTTCTTGCAACATGCTGAAAAGGCATGCATTCCTTGGTTGCATTGCATATTTGCAACCTCCTCTCCTTCCTTCATCCCCGAGTCAAGGTCAGGGCACCTGTTGTTCGCTTACTGGCTGGGAGTGAAGCAGTTCATGGATTAGCATTCCAGTGCAACCTGTTATTCTTAGAATAACGCTCTTCTTTGCTAAGCATATGGCCAGGTTTCCATCAGTAACGACTCCAACATCTATTTTTTTCACAAAATAATTATTATAGATGAAAACTCTCTTCTCCCATAGCATGAATCTGCAGCGATGAATAGAATAAAATGTCACGGAGCATTATCCCCTCCTGTATGTTGCACACATATAGCAAGGGCTGTTTTGTACATAGAACATCAGCCTTTTCCTTCGTATGTGAAGGGAAATATCTTTTAGGATGCACACACGACCCTATTTGATTTTTACATTGTAGGCTGTTGAGTTTTTGCATCAGCCTAGAGCATCACTAGATAAACAACTTTTGTTTGCCTTCTACTCAAGCATAAAATGTGTCATTAGCTCTGTAATTGGATTTAGACCTTTCTGGTAATAATTTATAATAATTTATAGCCTTGTTTTGCTGCAGAAGTATAGATTTCAATAATGTTCTATAGTTATATTTTCTGGCTCCCTTTAAAAACCAAATTCATCAATTTGGAAAATATTATTTTGTTCTTACTCTAGAAAAAAATGTTATTATTTTATTGAGAGGTCACCATGTTTTGTTTGAAAAAGACAAAAAGTCATGGGTGGCTTTATGTTTATATCTGAACAAGTTCATAATAAACAATACATTGAGGAATAGAGATGAGTAAATTGCTAGTCCAGTAATGTCCAATTTTCAGATACTCACTATCCCTTTTGCTATTTGCACTATAATTTTTTGCCTACTTGTGCAAAATAATTACATTTTCAGATGTGTAGCCTACAACATAGTCACATATTCTCACTAGAGTCCTACTCATGACTTAATTCTATCATGCTACTTTGATTTGTGGTATTCACCTTACTATATTCGTGGCTTTTATATTATTTATTTTATTTTTATTTTTATAGAGGGAAGGAGAGAGAGAGACAGAGAGACTCTTAAGCAGTCTCCACACCCCACATGGAACCTGATGAGGGGCTCAAATTTGCAACCCTGAGATCGTGACCTGAGTTGAAATCAGGAGTCAGACACTTAACCGACTACATCACCCAGGCACCCGTATTTATGATTTCTTTTTAAAAACTTTAATAACAGGTTCATTTGGGTGGGTCAGTGGGTTAAAGCCTCTGCCTTTGGCTCAGGTCATGATCCCGGGATCCTGGGATCGAGCCCCACATCCCGCTCTCTGCTCGGCGGCGAGCCTGTTTCCTCCTCTCTCTCTGCCAGCCTCTCTGCCTGCTTGTGATCTCTGTCAATAAATAAATTAAAATCTTAAAAAAAAAACTTTAATAACAGGTTGATTGAGATATAATTCACATAAAGTTTGCCCTTTGAAAGTGTGCAACTCAGTGGTTTTCAGAACATTCATACAGTTGTGCAACGATCACTGTTATCAAATTTTAGAATAATTTCATCACCCAAAAAAGGAACCCTCCCCCTATTAGTAGTCACTCCTATTCCCCCCTTCCCTCCAGCCCCTGAAAACCACTAACCTGCTTTCTGTCTCCACAGATTTACTTATTCTGGATATTTCCAATAAATGTAATCACACAGCATGTGGTCTTTTATGTCTGACTTCTTTCACTTAGCATGATGTTTCCAAGATTCATCCACCTGATTATCTGTCATTACTTCATTCCTTTTTATGGCCAAATATTTTTCCATTATATAGATATGACACATTTTTACTTATTTCTTCATCAGTACATGGGCAATTAGATTGTTTCCACTTTTTGGCTGTCATGAATAATACCACCATGGACATTCATGTACAGGTTTTTGTGTGGACAAGTGTTTTTATTTCTCTTGTGTATATACCTATGAGAGGAGTTGCTGGTTCCTATGGTAACTCTATGTCTAACATTTTGAGAAACTTCCAAACTGGCTGCACCATTTTATAATTCCCCACAGCAATGTGTGAGGGTTGCATTTTTTCTGCGTATTTATCATCATTTGTTATTGTCTGTCTTTTCCATTTTAGCCATCCTAGTATGCTTAAAGTGGCATCTCATTGTGAATTTTTTGGTTAACAGATTTACTGAGATATAATTCACCTCCATACAACTCCCCCATTTCAAGTGTATGACTGAGGGCTGGCTCTGTGGGTGGAGCACATGACTCTTGATCTCGGGGTGGCAGGTTGAAAGACAACATTGGATGCAGAGATTATTTTAAAATAAGATTTCTTTTTAAAGTGTACAATCCAGGGGCGCCTGGGTGGCTCAGTGGGTTAAAGCCTCTGCCTTCGGCTCAGGTCATGAACCCAGGGTCCTGGGATCGAGTCCCACATCGGGTTCTCTGCTCAGCAGGGAGCCTGCTTCCTCCTCTCTCTGACTGCCCCTCTGCCTACTTGTAATCTCTGTCTGTCAAATAAATAAATAAAATCTTAAAAAAAAAATAAAGTGTACAATCCAGTGGTTTTTCATATATTCGCAGTTGCGTAACCATCACCACAATCATTTTAGAGCACTTTCATCATCTTCGAAAGAAACTCCATTCCCTTTCGCAATCTCACTGTGGTTTTCCTATGTGTTTCCTTTGTGAATAACAATGTTGAACATCTTGTCATGTGCTTATTGGCCGTGTGTACATCGTGTTTGGAAAAAGTCTGTTCAAATCTTTTGTTTGAGAGACAGAAGGGAGCGCAAGCAAGGGGGAGAGGAGCAGAGGGAGAGGGACAAGCGGGCTCTGTGCTGAGTGCAGAGCCTGACGTGGGGCTTGATCCCATGACCCTGAAATCGTGATCTGAGCTGAAATCAAGAGTTAGATGCTTAACTGACTGAGCCACCTGGTTGCCCCACATCACAGTGGATTCTTAAGCATGTTCTCCACATATGCCAGGTGCTAGTTGGATGTCTTTTGGCATAATTGTTATATGCTTGGCATGAGGGGTACGCAGGTTGGTGTCTTCAAAGAGGCCCAAGAGGCTCTGGAGTTAGACTCGCTTGCCTCCTGCAAAGCATGAATAGCTACACTCCAGAAGTGCAGGTTTGTTTTGAAGTCCTGAGCAATTTCTCACACCAGACTCTGGAAAGGAAGTTTGTGGATCAGAAATTCAATGGCGGGACACCTGGGTGGCTCAGTCGGTGAAGTGGTTGCCTTCGGCTTGGGTCATGATCCCTGGATCCTCAGAATGAGTCCCACATAGGGCTTCTTGCTCAGTGGGGAGGCTGCTTCTCTCTGGCTCTGCCTGCTTTTGTTCTCTTTCTTTCTCTCTCTGACAAATAAATAAAATCTTTAGAAATAAAAAAAAATAAGAAAAAAATTTAAAAATCTTTTAGAAAAAAATATTTAGAAATAAAAAAATTCAATGAACTTCTAATCATGTCTAATTCCACAGAGTGCCACAGTACCAGGCCTGTAGTGATGAGGTTTCTTCACCCCTCCAGTAGAGGGCACACTCTTGCACGTGGCTTTTGTAGCAGGTTGCTTCCTTGGTGCTTTACCACAGGTCCACTGGCAGGCAGTAGACCTTGGAACAGCCATGGTACAAAGACCTTCTTACTTACCCCCCTTCTCCTTTGGCTGGGCTTGGCAAACTAGAGGTGGCCCTGGCGTTAGTGAGTGACAAGAGAAGGTGGTGAGGAGGCCTGAGCTGCTAGTTCTTTTTAAAATTTTTGGGAAATGTGGTTCACGGGGATAGTGGCAATGAAAATGCAAATTTAATCACTGTTGGGTCAGTGTTCTTAGTTGCAAGCAGCAGAAACTAACTCTAGGTGGTTTAAGCACGAAAGAAAATTTACTAAAACGATGTTACTGGGTGATGGAGAAATAGGCTCGGAAAATAGAACAAGGGGTGTTCCAGCAGTAACCAGGTTCAGAGGCTAAATATTACTATAAATCAGTCCAGGAAGATCCTGTGGTTATACCTGCTAAACCACTGAATGCCACAGGTTGGTGTGCGCTCCCCGGAGGCCCAGGACACTGCCCCACTGCTAAACCGTAGCCCCAGCAAATGGATCTTTCCGCCACCAAGGCGGCCTCTAGGCACCACAACCAGTTCCTGCTCTCTGTGTCACTTGCTCGCGATCCAAAGCTGGAGAAATGATGGTACAAGATCATGTCTACGCTTACCTCTCAGATCTGTTGATGCTTCCCAGTCTGTCTTTGGAATAAGACTGGGACAGGTCAAGGGTGCTGCAATCTGGTTGGAGGAGGTCGTGTTGAAATTGCATTTAGGAATATTACTTGAGTTTTCTGAGCCTCACTTCTCTCTTTTTTCTTAAATAGATATTTTGTGGGTTTTTTTTTTATGTTTTAAATTTTTTATTTTTTTATAAACATTTATTTTTATCCCCAGGGGTACAGGTCTGTGAATCGCCAGGTTTACACACTTCACAGCACTCACCAAAGCACATACCCTCCCCAATGTCCATAACCCCACCCCCCCTTCTCCCAACCCCCCTCCCCCCAGCAACCCTCAGTTTGTTTTGTAAGATTAAGAGTCACTTATGGTTTGTCTCCCTCCCAATCCCATCTTGTTTCATTGATTCTTCTCCTACCCTTTTGTGGGGTTTTTAAAAAATATTTTATTCATTTGTGAGAGAGAGAGAGAGGATAGAGGGAGGAGCAGACTCCTCACTGAGCAGAAAGCCCGGTACAGGACTGGATCCCAGGAACCTGAGATCATGACCTGACCTGAACGCAGAGGCTTAACAGACTGAGCCACCCAGGAGCCCCAAGCCTCATTTTCTTTGTCTAGAAAATGAAGATATAATAATGCCTTTTTTACAGGGTCATTGTGAGAGGAACAATGGACATAAAGTGAATAAGACAGTGTTTGGACACAGAAATGTTCATAACCGGTGCCTGTTTATAGTCTTGGGTCAGTCTATTTCTTGGCTACCAGGTCCTTTTTCTTGGAGTCAGCAAAAGTCTGTTTTTCACTGTAGCTTTCGAACCATCTCTGACTCCTAAGCTTTTGTATTCCAGCTCCTAATCAATGCCAGTGTTCCTGAACTTGAATGTCTGACCTACTGTGAAGTAGAGATGCCTCCTGTTGAACTTGGTATTGGACTTGTCCTGACCATGCTATTGGCTGAAAGCTGTCAGGCTTAGAAATGCCTCTCCACTGCTTTCACAATTAGCCACGGTACACTGGCAGGACACAGGGTAGAACAATCGGGTGTTGTAAGCACAGGCTCTGGAGTTAGACTGTGTAGACTCAAACTCACCCATCTTCATCTCTTATTAGGTATTAACTTCGGAGAAGTTATGTAATCTCTCTGTTTCCTCTTCTCTAAATATATTAGAACAGTGCTAGGCCAGGAGCAAGCTCTGTAGTACTTGCTTTTATTTTATTTTATGTATTTTTTTAAGTCTGAGACTCAAACCTAAGCACTGAGGAAAGAGGACACCTGGCAACTAAGATGCTAAGGTCAGACTGTGCCACATAAGGGCACATAGGCCGTAATCTTGTGGTTGTGAGATCAAGCCCCATGTCCGGCTCCGTATTGGCTGTGGACTCTGATTAAGACTCTCTCTCTAGGGGCACCTGGGTGGCTCAGTGGGTTAAAGCCTCTGCCTTCGGCTCAGGTCATGATCCCAGGGTCCTGAGATGGAGCCCCGCATCGGGCTCTCTGCTCAGCAGGGAGCCTGCTTCCCTTCCTCTCTCTCTGCCTGCCTCTCTGCCTACTTGTGATCTCTGTCTGTCAAACAAATAAATAAAATCTTAAAAAAAAAATTCTCTGTCTCTCCCTCTTCCCCTACCCCAACCCTCACATATGTGTGCACTCTCTCCCTCTTTCTTTTTTTTTTATAAATTTATTTATTTTCAGAAATACAGTATTCATTATTTTTTCACCACACCCAGTGCTCCATGCAATCTGTGCCCTCCATAATACCCACCCTCTTTCTAAAAAAAAGATGAATTACACATTTTGTTCTCTTACAAAAAGACTAATATTCTAAAATTCCGGGGGTGCCTGGGTAGCTCAGTTGTTGGGTGTCTGCCTTCGGCTCAGGTCTCGATCTTAGGGTCCTGGGATCCCATCCTGCGCCAGGCTCCCTGCTCAACAGGAAGCCTGCTTCTTCCTTTCCCACTCCCCCTGCTTGTGTTCCCTGTCTTGCTGTGTCTTTCTGCATCAAATAATAAATGAAATCTTAAAATAAAACAAATGAAATAAAACAAAATAAAATTCCTGACCTTTTCTCTTATGACAAGTGACTTTCACTACTATGCTACCTAACAGATATTAAAATAATGAATGCATTTAGACAATATCTTTAAAGAAAGGGTGGTGCAATGTGAAAGTAACTACTTTTGCAAAGAAACCCTTTTTACTGAGAGATCATTTTGAAAATGATGCCTGGAAATGTTTCCATTGTTATTCCTGAAATTGGTATAATTGTATCATCACCTAGGAAACATTTGAATTTTCATGCTTAAAAAAATTTGGAAACAAAGTCCTCTAAACTATTCATATTCGAGACATCGGTTTACAATAACTTTAACTGGTTTGCAAGAATAACTCTTTGACATCAGTAAATTTATTGGCTGAATTTTGATAAAACTTTGCATAACTGGTGGATGAAAATGAATATTCAGATTTAGTAATGCATTTTTGGTGTATTTTAATACTACATTACTTTGTGAGTATCTTTTTTCAGCTATGATGATGAATAAAACCTTTTTTCAAAATAAACCAAAGTTAGAAATATGTTTGTGCATCTCTGAGTCACAAATTATTAAGCCTACATTAAAACAAAAACAGTGAAATTTATTCAGGTATAGAGAGAGCAAAAATGTTTTGCATCTCTGAGAAATCAGATAAAAATTTAAATAAACATATTCATTTCCTCTCTATTTCCCTTCAATTTGTATTCTGCACATTTTACAATGTTCATCTATGTTTAGTCACATGCGTACTTAGAAATTACTTAGAAATAAATAAATATGCTAGAGATTCATGCTCAATCATATTTATTGAGAGGGTGTGTTCTCAAAAGAATATGAGAACCACTGCTTACAAAGAGAAGTCTGAGCCTATGTAAGAGATAAAGGAAGAGAGGGGCAAAAAGCTGTTAAAACAGGAGACCAGTCAGGTACCTCGGCTTCACAACATTCCAGATCAGTGGTAATAAGAGAATGAATTAGGGTGGTGACATTTTGAATGGAAAGGAACAGATTCAAGAAAATGAAGTGATGAGAAGACAGAGCAAAAAGCTTTGGTGCCTAACGAATGGTATTTTGAAAGCATGGAGAAAGGCACCTGGGTGGCTCATTCAGTTAAGCGTCTGCCTTTGGTTCGGGTCATGATCTTGGGGTTCTGGGATCGAACCCTGCCCTGGGACTGAACCCCTCACTGGGCTCCCTGCTTAGTGGGGTGTCTGGTTCTTCCTCTGCCTCTCCTTCCACTCTTGCTTTCTCTCTCAAATAGATACACAAAATTCTTTTTTTTTTTTTTTTTAAATCTGCCATTAAAAAAAAATAGAAAGCAAGAGGAGGGAGGTATCAGTGACTGACCAGAGGAAGAAAAAGTAGATGGGACAGAAAACAATGAATTTCATTTTTTTTTAAAGATTTTATTTATTTGACAGAGAGAGATCACAAGCAGGCAGAGAGGCAGGCAGAGAGAGAGAGAAGGAAGCAGGCTCCCGGCTGAGCAGAGAGCCCAATGCGGGGCTCCATCCCAGGATTCTGTGATCATGACCCAAGCCGAAGGCAGCGGCTTAACCCACTGAGCCACCCAGGCGCCCCTGAATTTCATTTTAAACATGTCAAACTTGAGTGCCTTTTGGGACCTTACAAGAGAAGATCAAAGGAGCAGTTGAGATAAAAAGAGTGGGTGACAGTGGCTAAAAATGGCTTTTTTCAGTCCATATGTTTTACAGTTCTAACATATTGCTGTGAAGATAATATGCATTCATGGGAGCCAACGTATTTGACTTCTTAAAATATGAGTACACTTTAGAGGCACACACATCTCTCTCCTTCAGGACTTCCCACTGTAGCAGAAGATGGGTGAGAGAGGAAATCCAGAGGCTTAAAGTGGAGGCACTGCTCTGGGAAACTCAGATTCCAAACCCACTCTACCACTCACTAGTTAGGCAACTGTGGGGACTTATTTAATCCTCCTAAGACCTAGTCCCGCTATTATTAAATCATGACCTAATAATAATTATTTTATATCATTACTGTGCGAATTGAATGAGCTGTGTAAAGTACTTATATCCTTGCCTTTACCGTTTTGTTTTGTTTTTTAATTTTTCTTAAGACTTTATTTACTTGTCAGGGAGAGAGTATGCATAAATAGAAGGAGCAGCAAGCAGAGGAAGAAGCAGGTTCCCCACTGAGCAGGGAGCCCGATGCTGGACTCCATCTCAGAACCCTGGGATCATGACCTGAGCTGAAGGCAGTCGCTTAACCAACTGAGCCACCCAGACATCCCGGCCTTGTATCATTTTCAAGCATTATTTAAGCACTAAATAAAAACTGGTTCTAATTATTGGCTAGTCTCTGTAGTTCTTGGAAAACAAATTGGCTGCTGTGTTATCTTTTATTTCAGCCTACTACATCAGAGACTACATATTCACATACTTATAAAGCCTGTTAAATCTGTTCCTAAATAAGTGTTGTTTTCTCCCTTTCGATATTTCTATAAACAGTGGCACCCATGTAGCACACGTTTAAGGTTTTCTAATAATTTCATACAAAAGCTATATACTCACATTCACATGCACAAACACACACACACACTCATTCATACACACACTAAAGACTATCCACAAAGTTCTTAGTATCTGAGACCTGAACTGAGAAAGAACTTTAAAATTCCTGTATTTGGATCATACCTATAACAATGATGATTATCCATATGTTAAAGACTGCATATTTTGTCTCCCCCCAATTCTTTTTTTTGTCTCCCCCAAATTCCTATGTTGAAATCCTAACCCCCAATGTGATGGCATTAGGAAGTGGGGCCTTTGGGAGGTGATAAGGTCATGAGGACAGAGCCCTTATGGGATTAGTGCCTTTATAAAAGAGACCCTAAAGAATTCTCTTGCCCCTTCTGTCACATGAAGACACAGTGAGAAGACATTTATGAATCAGGAAGTGGACCTTCACTAGATGCTGAATCTGTCAGCACCTTGATTTTGGACTTCGTAGCCTCCAGAACTAAGAGAAATTATTCTGTTTGTAAGCCACCCAGTCTATGGTACTTTCGGTACAGCACCTCGAACTTAGACAATTTACATCTCTATAGTATTTTGCAGTCATAGAAATGATACACTTTGGGGTGCTTGGGTGACTCAGTGGGCTGGAGCCTATGCCATCAGCTCAGGTCATGGTCTCAGGTTCCTGGGATAGAGCCCCGTGTTAGGCTCTCTGCTTGGTGAGGAGCTGGCTTCCCCCTCTTTCTCTCCGCCTGCCTCCCTGTCTACTTGTGATCTCTCTCTCTCTCAGTCAAATAAATAAAATCTTTAAAATAATAAAAAAAGAAATGATACATTTTGAGAAAAGACAACAGAAATCCACCATGTAGGGGTGCCTGGGTGGCTCAGTGGGTTAAAGCCTCTGCCTTCGGCTCCGGTCATGATCCCAGGGTCCTGGGATCGAGCCCCGCATCGGGCTCTCTGCTAAGCGGGAAGCCTGCTTCCTCCTCTCTCTGCCTACTTGTGATTTCTGTCTGTCAAATAAATAAATAAAATCTTTAAAAAAAAAAAAAAGAGTCTATGCAAGGTACTGGCATTGAAAGGCTTCTTGAGTGCGAGACATTGGAGCCTGTGCAAGGTGAGAATAGTATCCAGTGGGGTGGTTGGGGGTGGGGTGGCAGTGGTGGTGGTTGAGAGCAGAGTGTCAGAGTCTCAGCCAGGTGGCAAAAGTGTCCATGCATGGGGACCCCTGGGTAGCTCAGTTGGTTCAGCAACTGCTTTTGGCTCAGGTCATGATCCCAGCATCCTGGGATTGAGTCCCACATGGGGCTCCTTGCTCGGCAGAGACCCTGCTTCTCCCTCTGCCTCTGCCTGCCACTCTGTCTGCCTGTGCTCGCTCTCACTCCTCTCTCTCTTTCTCTGACAAATAAATAAATAAAATTTTTTTAAAAAAGTGTTCATGCAAGGAGGTGACCTGGCAAGGGTGTCAGAGCCCAAGCAGGGTGAGGAGGACCTCTCCATGGCAGCACAGACTGGCACCTGAGAGCACGATGAGAGCTTGAGCCTGGTGAAAGAGAATCTCCATTGGAGGGCATAAAAAAAATTGTCTTGTCCTTAATTGTGATTTTTCTGACAGTGTGTGACTATTTTTTTTAAAGGGCACACACAGACTTTTTCTCTGACATTGCAGCTACCTACGTGGGAGGAAACAACACAGAAAATGGTTTTAAAGTCTTATTTGATATGTATGTATACAAAGGCTGGGAGTATCATATTAATCAATCACATGATATGGATTCCTTTCAACTGTGTCTCACTTTTCTAATACTTTTGGCTCTATCATTAAGGAATTTTGGTATGCTAATAAAAAAAAACATTTTAATGCTACTCAAAGAATATGAAGTGGGTAGACTGTAGACACTGACACTTCCTGGACCACCTCACTTTACTGTGCCCATTCACTTCTTCCCATGGCAGGTACATGAAACTTAGTCAGTGTTCAGGCTCCCAGGGTTTTCGGGGACTATGCTGCAAAGGCTGAACCTTGAAACCAACTATGTCGTTCCTTGTGGTTTCACACTTGTTACATATTTTTTTTCTCACTTTACCACCACCCAGACAAGTTCAGCCTCCCTTGCTACATCAGCTTTCAGTGGCTTCACTTCCTGGCTTCTGGGAAACCACAGCCTCCAGAGTTTTTGCAGGCTAAGCAATGCCCCCATTAAAAACACGCAAATGAGAAGGTAGATGCGAGAGAAGCATCAGTGCAGTATCTGATGGTGACACTGGGAGGAGAGCCCTGTTTCCCCAGCTTTCTTCATCATCATCCTCTGGTCAAGAGGTCTCTCTGGTCTTCAGTCTTTCAGTAGCTGTCTCCGGGACATTGTTGCATTAAATTCTTCCATATGAAAGAAAGCCTGCTTTCAGGACACTAGAAATGTCATATTGAATCAGAATAATGGTTTGGGGGGCTCAGGATTTCCATGGCTGGTGGTATTGTCAATCCCTACTTTGTAGTACCTACAAAGACTAGTCTCTAGTCTCCCAGTTGGTGCTAATCTGGGAAGTTTTGTTTTTGTTTTTGTTTATTTGCCAGTATGAAATAAAAAGTGTAAGAATAATACAGGAGAACATAGCAATGTCATTTTGGGGAAAGAAATGTTTTTTTTATCCTGAGGCTGTGTCCTTCTTCTTCTTTTTTTTTATTTGACAGAGAGAGAGAGCACAAGCAGGCAGAGCAGCAGGCAGAGGGAGAGGGAGAAGCAGACTCTCCGCTGAGCAGGAAGCCCAATGCAGGACTGGATCCCAGGGATCTGGGATCATGACCAGAGCCGCAGGCAGCTGCTTAACCAACTGAACCACCCAGGTGCCCCTCCTTCTTACATTTTTAACTTCAAAAATATACCTCCTTTTATGAAGAAGATGAAGTTATCATCTTCTAACCGATAGTAGATGGCCGCTTACTGTTCTTCAGGGTGCTTACTTGGCAGAACCAAAGACAGACAACTTCATGTCAATCCGTGGGTGATCTTTTCTTGGTACTCTTTTTTCTTTCTTTTTTTTTTTAAATTGTGGTAAAATACTTATAACTTAAATTTTATCATATTCACAAATTTTAAGGATACAGTTCAGTGACATTAAATACATCCACCCTCTGGGCAGCCTTCACTCCCGTACCTCTTCAGAACTCTTTTTTATTTTGCAGACTGAGATTCTGTCCCCGTTAAAGAGCAACTCCCCATTCCCTCCTCCCCTCACCCTCGGTAACCATCATTCTGCTTCTGTCTCTATGAATTTGACTCTAGGTACCTTATCTAAGTAGAATCATATAATGTTTGTCCTTTTGTGATTGGCTTATTTCACTCAGCATGATGTCCTCAAGGTTCAAGGTAGTGTATGTCAGAATTTTCTTCCCTTTTGAGGATAGATATGTATATACCATATTTTATTTATCCATTCTTTTGTCAGTGGATATTTGAAGGCTTTCACCCTTTGGCTACTGTGAATAATTCTGCTATGAACAAGGGTATACAAACATTCCTTTAGACAAAATCAAGATATAATTTACATATAACAAAATGCAGAGATTTAAAGTGAACTGTTTTGAACTTTGAAAAAGATATTGATTAATGTAACTGTCACCTGAATCAAAATACAGAATACTTCTATTATCTCAAAAAGTTTCCTTGTGCCTCCTTTAAATCTCCCCTCCCCAACAACTGTTCTGACTTTTATCACCATAGATTCATCTTGCCTTTATAGAACTTAAAATAACTGAAATTATACAGTATGGACTCCTTTGCGTCTGGCTTCTTTTGCTCAGTATAATGTTTTTGAGCTTCAGCGACATTGAAATTCACTCCCCTTGATTGCTAAGTGTTATGCCATTGTATGAATATACACAATTTGTTTATTCATTCTCATTTGGGTTGTTTCCAATTTGGGGCTATCATAAAGCTGTTATGAACAATCTTGTGTATCTTTTTTTTGTGGATATATATTTTCCATTTCTCTTGGATAAATTCCTAGAAGTGGATTTGCTCTCATCAGAGAGGTGTATGGGTAACTTTATTAGAAAATGCTTAACAGCTTTCCAAAGTGTTTTATTTTTATTTTTACCATTTTACCTTGTACTCTCTGGCAATGTATGAGAGTCTCCGTTTTTTCACAATTTTGCCTTTGGTATTGCCAGTTTTAAAAGAAATTTAACCAATGGGGCACCTGGGTGCCTCAGTCAGTTAAGCATCTGCCTTCAGCTCAGGTCATGATCTCAGGGTCCTGGGATTGAGCCCCACATTGGGCTCCATGCTCAGTGGAAAGCCTGCTTCTCCATCACCCACTCCCCCTGCTTGTATTCCCTCTCTCGCTGTCTCTCTCTCTCTCTCTCTCTGTCAAATAAATGATAAATAAAATCTTAAAAAAATTTTTTTAAACCAGTGTAGTTGGTGTGTAATGGTGATTGTACAACTTTATATCAATTCCTCAAGGCAATCAATTTCAAGGAATATTTCAGATTAGGACTTTTCAAATAAAAGTTTAAAAACATAGCTTAAACTAGTTTAAATGGAAAATAGTCTCTATTTCCTCTTCAAGCTAACCATGGACCACAGAGTTGGAAGGAGCTGCTCTCAAGAATGATTGAAATTACCCCCAGATCACTTCTGTATAACCTGTTCTCTCTGCCTCTATTCACATGTTGGCTTCATTCTCAAAATTCACTTGTCGCCGCTAAATTGGAACTTTGTCTTCAGGCAAGTCTAGGCTTTCATCCATATAGTCTTCTGATTGAACAGAGAAGCAATCATCTTCCCATTAGTTCTGGTTAGAAACTGATCATTCTAGTTTGGGGTACACACGATCCCTGAACCAATCACTGTATTTATGGCAGAGACCAGCTTGGGTTGTGTGCCAGTCCTGCAGCTGGAGAATGGAGAAAGTATGATTGGACTATCCCACCATAACTATGTTTGGAATGGGGAAGAGCAGTTTCCAAAGAGGTTGAGTACTCTTTGAGGCAGGTAAAACAATACACATCTATATATTCATCTTGATTTTTAAGGATGTTTCTATTGCCATGAGATCCCGAAGTCCTGGAGCCCATGTTCTTCACTTGACTGACAACCACAAGTCAGAGATATAGCCCAGACACTTCTAATTGCACTTAAATCATCGTACATCTTTCGGCTATGAGTTGATCTATCTAGCCATGACTTAAGCACTGGGAGGGGACTGCCACTTGAACAACATCCTTTTGGACCCAGTAACCAAATGCTATCTAGGCCCCCTAACAAACAACCTACCCCACCTTGCTAACATGTCAACATTCTCATTTCCTATATTTCCCTTTGGCTACTTCATCTTGCCTTCAGAACACAACTCTAGTCAGCAAACCACTGCTTTTATTTTCTCTCCCATTGTCCAGCTTTTAACTTTGGAAATTTTCTTTTTCTGCAATCCCCAGGCTCTCAATCTAATTACTTTGGCTCTCAGAAGCCATCTCGGGAACTCACTTTTCCTTCCTGGCCTTGACCCATGCCTATACTGCTTTTTGCTGGACCTGTTATACACCAAGTCCTGCCTAGTTTAACATTATACCCAAGCTTTTGTCTCTGGGTTCCACTGGTACCCGAGTTCAGCTTCGAGAAGTGACGTGTAATTCTAGTGCTCAAGGCCATGGTAAAGAAGGCCACATTTGCTGAAGCCATATCTTTATGATTGGGGTTGTATAACCTCCCAGTTTCTATATTTCTAAATATACTCAAGGTACAAAATGATTGAGAAGATGGAAGCCATTCTGCCTCCCTAATATCTTGATGTTCTCAAAAACCTTCTCCACAGTTTGAAGCACCACTACCAAAAGCTCATTCAGTATCCTGATGAAAGAGACCAATGATTTTGTGGACTTTTGTGGGATTTTGTCAATAAGCACGCTGGTTCTTTTTCTAGAATACCAATTCTTCCCTTGTTCCCACCCCTTCTTCCTTTCACTCATTAACAATCATGATGACTACCAGAAATTGGGAAAGAGAAGAGCAGTCATGATGGCTAGAAAAGTAAGAGCCATCTTCCTATGAGCTTTTAAAGGTCAGGGAAAATGTCCAGAGATGGGGGAAGGAGCAATATGGCAGAGGAGTTGGAGACCTAAATATCAGAAAGTCCCAGGAGTTCAGCTAGATAGTTATCAAACCATTCTGAACACCTACAAACTCAACAGGAGATCAAAGACATGAAGAGAAGTAATTCAAGGAACAGAAAAGCAACAACTCTCAGGAAGATAGGACTTGCGGAGAAGTGAATCTGAGGTGATATATGGGAAAGAGACCGCGGGGGAGGGGCCAGCTCCCAGCAAGGAGTGGAGCAACAAAATTGGAACTTTTAGAAATCTGCTCCACTCATGGATGTCTCTCCAGAGGCTAAGCAGGGGGTGGTGAAGGAGGGGGGGGTGGAGCCCTTGCAGGGATAGTGTGGTCTCAGGACCCATGGGGTCACAGAAAGACTAGGGGTGTGTGAGTGTGGCCAAGCCCCCAGGTATCAGAGCGGGAAGGCCAACTACAGAGACAGAGCCGAGGAGGGGGCTTTCAGCTCTGGGTTACCTTAAACCATGATCCAAGGCAGAGTTAGGCCATTGCTCTTTGAGCAGAGATCCCACAAGTGGCAGATTTGGGAGACTCACCTTCCCCCTCCAGGAGGAGCAGTGCAGGAGCACACTGCAGGTTTCTGCTGGGTTTAGGACTCCAAAGGGGGCCATGTGCCAAAGATAGAAATACTTGGTCAGGGGCCGGGGGAGCACAGAGTGCTGCCAGAGACCAGGGAGACAGGAGAGATTGACCACTTTTCTCTGAGGGTGCACTGAGGAGTGGGACCCCAAGCTCTCAGCTCCTTCAGCAGGAGATTTGGGGCCGCCATCTTCATTCCCGTCCTCCAAAGCAGTACGGAAATTGTTCAGGAAACAAAAGCTACTGAGAGCAAAACTGCGCAGATTGCTTAGCCTGGATCCTGGCAAGGGTGGTGTAATTCTGCCTTGGGCAAATACATTTAAGAAATACTGCAATAGGCCCCTCTGCCAGAAGATTAGCAAGAACATACAGCCAAGGCCAAGTTTACTAGTCAATGAGAACTGGGGAACTCCAGAGCTAGGGGAATACAGCACATAGAATTCATGGCTTTTCCCCCATGATTCTTCAGTCTTTCAAAGTTAAATTTTTTTTAAAAATTTTTTCTTATTCTATTTTTAAAAATATTCCTCTTTCCTATTTTAACTATTTTACCTTATCAATACCTTTTTAAAAATCTTTTTAAAAATTCATTGTTATAGTCATATCCTATTCCTTCATCATATTTAACCTTCTTTTTTGTATACAGATAGGTTTTTCTTTCTTTAAAATTTTGGGATACATTTTGTTCTAGTAGATCAAAATATATCCTAAATCTAGCACATGGCTTTGTTCTAGTCTCCAGCCAGATCACATTCTTAATCTCTCTCTTTTTTTTCAACCTACTTTTTATCTTATCAATTCCTTTTTTAGAATCTTTTTAAAATTTTCATCATTCACCATACTCCATTCCTTCATTGTGTTTACCTGTATTTTTGTATACATATAAGTTTTTCTCTCTTTATAATTTTGGGAGGTAGTTTCTTCTAACAGATCAAAATACACCCAAAATCAAGTGTGTGGCTCTGTTCTATCCACCAGTCTAATATATATGAATATATATGTATATACATATTTTTTCCTTCTTTTTATCCTCC
This sequence comes from Mustela nigripes, assembly GCF_022355385.1. Lineage (NCBI taxonomy): Eukaryota > Metazoa > Chordata > Mammalia > Carnivora > Mustelidae > Mustela > Mustela nigripes. The sequence continues at coordinate 43,364,645 of NC_081572.1, forward strand.
TTTCTTCTACCCCTGGTTTCAGGTCTCTTCTGATTTGGTTATTGTGTATCTTTCTGGGGTCGTTACTACCCTTTTAATATTTTGTTCTCTCATTCATCTATTCTTAACTGGATAAAATAACAAGGTGGAAAAACTCACCTCACCTCTTGTTAGAGGCAGTACCAACAGCTAGGGACCTAATCAATACAGTCATTAGTAATATGTCAGAACTGGAGTTCAGAACAATGATTATCAAGGTGCTAGGTGGCATCAAAAAAAGCAAGCAAGATACTAGAGAATCCCTTTCTGGAGAAATAAAAGAACTAAAATTTAATCAAGTTGAAATTTTAAAAAGCTATTAATGAGGTGCAATAAAAAATGGAGGCTCCTACTGCTAGGATAAATGAGCTAGAAGACAGAGTTAGTGATATAGAAGACCAAATGATGGAGAATAAAGAAACTGAGAAATAGAGAGACAAACAACTACTGAACCACAAGGGGAGAATTTAAGAGATAAATGATACCATAGATGAAACAGTATTAGAATAAATGGAATCCCAGAAGTAGAAAGAGAGAGAGGGACAGCAGGCATATTGGAGCAAATTATAACAGAGAAGTTCCCTAAGTTGGTGAAGGGAACAAGCATCAAAATACAGGAACAAGAATCAAAATCCAGAGAACGCCCCTCAAAATCAATAAAAACAGGTCAATACCCCATCATCTAATAATAAAACTTACAAGTTTCGGTGAAAAAGAGAAATCCTGAAAGCAGCTTGGGGCAAGATGTCTGTAATATATAATGGTAGAAATACTAGATTGGCAGCAAACCTATCCACAGAGACCTGGCTGGCCAGAAAGGACTGGCATGATATATTCAGGGCACTAAATGAGAAAAATATGCAGCCAAGAATACTATATCCAGATAGCCTGTCATTGAAAATAGAAGGAGAAATAAAAAGCTTCCATGACAAACAAAAACTAAAAGAATTGCAAACACCAAACCATTCCTACAGGAAATATTGAAAGGGGTCCTCTAAGCAAAGAGAGCCTAAAAGTAACAGACCAGAAAGGAACAGAGAGAATATACAGTAACAGGCACCTTACAGGCAGTACAATGGCACTAAATTCATATCTTTCAATAGTTACTGAATAGTCCTGAATGTAATTGGGCTAAATACCCTGCTCAAGGGGTGCCTGGGTGGCTCAGGGGGTTGAAGTCTCTGCCTTCGGCTCGAGTCATGATCCCAGAGTCCTGGGATAAAGTCCCAAGTCGGGCTCTCTCCTCGGCAGGGAACCTGCTTCCCTTCCTCTCTCTCTCTCTCTGCCTGCCTCTCTGCCTACTTGTGATCTCTGTCAAATAAATAAATAAAATCTTTTTAAAAATACCCTGCTCAAAAGACACAGGGTATCAGAATGGATTAAAAAAACAAGACCCATCAATATGCTGTCTGCAAGAAACTCATTTTAGACCCAAAGACATCACCAGATTTAAAGTGAGGGGGTGGAAAACAATTTTCCATGTAAATCAACATCAAAAGAAAGTTGGGATGGCAATCCTTATATCAGATAAATTAGATTTTAAAACAAAGACTATAATAAGAGATGAGAAAGGACCCTATATCATATTTAAGAGTCTGTTCAACAAGAAGATCTAGCAATTTTAAATATCTATGTCCTTAACATAGGAGTAGCCAGTTATATAAACCAATTAATAATAAAATCTAAGAAACACATCGACAATAATACATTAATAGTAGGGGACTTTAACACTCCCCTCACTGAAATGGACTGATCATGTAAGCAAAAGATCAACAAGCCTAAAAAAGACTTTAAATGATACACTGGACCAGCTGGATATCACAGATATATTCAGAACATTCCATCCCAAAGCAACAGAATACACATCCTTCTCTAGTGCACATGGAACATCCTCCAGAATAGATCACATCCTGGGTAACAAATCAGGTCTCAACTGGTACCAAAAGATTGGGATCATTCCCCGCATATTTTCAGACCACAGTGCTCTGAAACTAGAACTCAATCACAAGAGGAAAGTTGGAAAGAACCCAAATACATGGAGGCTAAAGAGCATCCTACTAAAGAATGAATGGGTCAACCAGGAAATTAAAGAAGAATTGAAAAAAAATCATGGAAACAAATGATAATGAAAACACAACTGTTCAAAACCTTTGGGACACAGCAAAGGCGGTCCTGAGAGGAAAGTACATAGCAATATAAACCTTTCTCAAGAAACAAGAAAGGTCTCAAGTACACAATCTAACCTTACACCTAAAGGAGCTGGAGAAAACTGCTAGAACTCATACAGAAATTCAGCGAAGTGTCAGGATATAAAATCAATGCACAGAAATCGGTTGTATTTCCATACACTAACAGCAAGACAGAAGGAAAATAAATTAAGGAGTCAATCCCATTTACAATTCCACACAAAACCATAAGATACCTAGGAATAAACCTAACCAAAGAGGCAAAGAATCTGTACTCAGAGAACTATAAAGTACTCATGAAAGCAATTGAGGAAGACTCAAAAAAATGGGAAAATGTTCCATGCTCCTGGATTGGAAGAACAAATATTGTGAAAATGTTTATGCTACCTCAAGTAATTTACACATTTAACGCAATCCCTATCAAAATACTATCAATTTTTTTCGAAGAAATGAAGCAAATAATCCTAAAATTTATAGGGAACCAGAAAAAAAAAATAGCCAGAGGAATGTTGAAAAAGAAAACCAAAGTTGGCGGCAAACCAATTCCAGACTTCAAGCTCTATTACAAAGCTATCATCATCAAGACAGTATGGTACTGGCACAAAAACAGACACATAGATCAATGGAACAGAACAGAAAGCCCAGAAATGGACCCTCAACTCTATGGTCAAAAAATTTTTTACAAAATATGAAAGAATGTCCAATGGGAAAAAGACAGTCTCTTCAACAAATGGTGTTGGGAAAATTGGACAGCCACATGCAAAAGAATGAAACTGGACCATTTGCTTACACCACACACAAAAATAGACTCAAAATGGATGAAAGACCTCCATGTGAGGTAGGAATCCAACAATATCCTTGAGGAGAACACAGGCAGCAACCTCTTCGACCTCAGCCGCAGCAACTTCTTCCTAGAAACACCATCAAAGGCAAGGGAAGCAAGGGCAAAAATGAACAATCGGGACTTCATCAAAATAAAAAGCTTTTGCACAGCAAAAGAAATAGTCAACAAAACCAAAAGACAACTGACAGAATGGGAGAAGATATTTGCAAGTGACATATCAGATAAAGGGCTAGTATCCAAAATCTATAAAGAAATTTCCACTCTCAACACCCAAAGATCAAATAATCCAATGAAGAAATGGGCAGAAGACATGAACAGACATTTCTGCAAAGAAGACATCTAGATGGCGAAGACACACATGAAAAAGTCTCCACATCACTCGGCTTCAGGGAAATACAAATCAAAACCACAATGAGATACCACCTCAAACCAGTCAGAATGGCTAAAATTAACAAGTCAGGAAATGACAGATACTAGCAAGGATGCAGAGAAAGGGGAACACTCTTGCACTATTGGTGGGAATGCAAGCTGCTGCAGCCACTCTGGAAAACAGCATGGAGGTTTCTCAAAAAGCTAAAAATAGAGCTACCCTATGACCCAGCAATGGCTCTACTGGGTATTTATACTAAAGATACAAACGTAGTGACCCGAAGGGGCACATGCACCCCAATGTTTACAGCAGCAATGTCCACAATAGCCAAACTATGGAAAGAACCTAAATGTCCATCAACAGATGAATGGGTAAAGATGATATGATATACACATACAATGGAATACTATGCAGCCATCAAAAGAAATGAAATCTTGCCATTTACAACAATGTGTATGGAACCAGAGGGTTCCATTATGCTGAGCAAAATAAGTCAATCAGAGAAAGACAATTATCATATGATCTCTCTGATATGAGGAATTTGAGGAGCAGGGCAGGGGGTTATGGGGGCTAGGGAAAGGAAAAATGAAACAAGATGGGATCAGGAGGGAGACAAACCATAAGAGACTCTTAATCTCAAGAAACAAACTGAGGGTTGCTGGGGGATGAGGGGATAGGGTGAGGGTAGTTGGTTATGGACACTGGGGAGGGTATGTGAGCACGGTGAGTGCTGTGAAATGTGTAAGCCTGATGATTCACAGACCTGCACCCCTGGGGCAAATAATACATTATATGTTAATATAAATAAATAAATAAATAAATAAATAAATAAATGAATGAATGAATGAATGTATGTATGTATGTATGTATGTCCAGAGCTGGTCACCCCTTAAGACAGCAGCAGAACAAGAACACCAAACTGAAAGCAAGAGAAACACTTATGTTTAATTAACGTAACAAGACTTTTGTCATCCTTTTATCTAGAAGGAAGCTATTTTAATTTGAGCATGTATGTAAGGTTTTGTGGCATTTTGAACAATCTTATTTTGAATTTTCTTCTGGGAAGGTGACACAGTGATCTTTTCAGTGCTCAAGGCCTTGGGGGGGCTTTCTTAATCTGATCTTAATTGTGTTTTTTCATTTCCGTATGTCCAGAGCCTTGTCCTGGGTCTGGCATGAAGACTGTGCTTAGTCAAGGTCTGTTGGATGAACTAATAGCTGGATGGGATATCTGCAGAACAGAATGCTGGGAAGGAGGCAAAGATGGGAGTGAGGGATGGGGTGGTGGTGGGAAGCAGCATTTGAGAATCTGCTGCAAACATCCGCTCTGGTGTCCTTAGAGATTGGCTGTAATTTCCATTCCTTCTGTCTTCGCTTTGGTTGGAGGAGTTCACCTTACTTTCTCTGGCTTCGTTGTCTTCTCATTCCTTTCTTTGGGTGCTGTGAAAAGTGGTTCCCTTCTCTAGTGAGTATATGAGCTGGTAATTGCTTCTTACAAGGGTCATTTTACAAACCCACTGCCTTGTTCTGTGTCCCTAGCACTGGGGGTCTCCTGGGAGCTTTGGCTCCTGTGTGGGCTTGCGGCATTTTGGTAGCTGCTGTCTCCTTATAGCTCCTTATATTCCCTTGCACCATTCCACCCAGACCTATAACAGAAAGATGACTGCAGATTGTTCCCATAAATAGCATCAATCTCTTCACCTTCTGGAGCTTTATCGTGTACTCTTGAGATGGAGTCCAGCTGGCTGGGTGTGAATGTGCGTTGTTTGTGCCAATTCAGTCTCGGCAAGTATTTTCATCAAAATTAGAGGCTGGAATTGCTGGCTGCCGGAGCCTCCCTGGTAACTGACTACTTTTCTGGTTAGGGGGGTGTGGGTTGTGCTCTGAGGTCTTTATGCAAGAGTACATAGTCTCAGTTATTTGCTCTTTTTTTGGAGGGTGTCTTTGGATTTGGGCATTCCTTACCACATCTGGGCAAGAGAGCACCTGGTCCTGTTTGAATATGTGGCTAGATTCAAGGGTCCTCCTTGGGTAAACCTGTAAAATAGTATAAGGTATTACCCAAATAAAACTAGGCTATAGTTAGCCCTTTCCCAGCACAGAATATTATCCAAGAGAAATCTGAATCCAAATCCCATAAAAGCCTTGATAAGTAAAGTACGGTTAACTCTACATTTTGCTTTATAATTGACCTTACCATTACAGAGCACATATTCTCTCTCCTAAAGTCTCTCTCTCTCTTTTTTTAAAGATTTTATTTATTTATGTGACAGAGAGCTATCACAAGTAGGCAAAGAGACAGGCAGAGAGGAGGAAGCAGGGAGCCTGCTAAGCAGAGAGCCCGATGCAGGGCTCGATTGCAGGACCCTGAGAGCATGACCTGAGCTCAATCCCAGGACCCTAAGGTCATAATCTGAGCCGAACACAAAGGCTTAACACACTGAGCCACCCAGGCATGCCTGAAGTCTCACTTCTTAAGAGCTTCCTCCAATTTTCCTTTTTTCTCTGACATTCTCCACCCTCATACATGCCCTTTATTACCCTCTCCCCTCTTAGGGCACTAGTATCTTTTTAAAATTTTAATGGAGGCACAATTCATATAACATAAAATTAATCATTTTGTTTTATTTCTTTTTAAATAGGCTCCAGAGCGGGTGTGGAGCCCAATACAGGGCCTGAACTCACACCCTGAGACCAAGACCTCAGCTGAGATCAAGAGTCGGAGGCCTTTAAAGTGTACAATTCTTTTTTTGAAAAAAGATTTTATTTATTTGGGATAGAGAGACAGAAACAGAGCATGAGCAAGTGGAGAGGGAGAGGAGGAGGAAGCACATTCCCTGCTGAGTGGGGAGCCCAATGTGGGCCATTCCTAGGACCCCAAGATCATGACAAGCCAAAGTTAGATGCTTAACCAACAGAGCCACCCAGGCACCCCTAAAGTGCACAATTCATGGCATTTAGAACATTCACAATGTTGTGCTACTGTCAGCTTTATCCAGTTCCACAGTATTTTCATCACCCCAAAAGGAAACCCTAGCTCCGTCAAGCAGCCATTCCCCATTCCCCTTACACTTGTGCTTTGTGTAAGTTCCCTGGGTGATTCTAAAGGGTGACCAGAGTTGAGAACCATCAGCATTAAATAATCCCGTATTTCCTGGGGCTTCCTTTGCTGACATCTCCACTCTTTACCCCGACAGACTAAGCAGCCAGCCAAGCCAAAGATCCTCCATAGAAATGTGGGGGCAAAGTCTGTTTTTGGCTCCAGTCACACAGCAACCCTATTCTTAGTATTTCTCTCCTTCTCCTGTCCCACGCACCTATATTCCACTCCCATGGGCCCCTCTCTCAAGCAACTGTTTAGCTGAGTCCTCTCTAAGGTAAGAATCCCCAGCTTTGCTGCCCCACCCCTGGTCTGAGCTAAGATTGCAAGATCCCTGACGTGTTGCCTATGAATTGAGAGAAAAGCCTTTCAGACTTCAAGGAACCCCTCTCTAATGGTATATTTCAGGCACTAGACATGTGGGGAAAGGGAAGGACTGTTTGGGGACAAAGAAGCCTTTCCCAGTTTGTTCATTACCTATGAATGAGGCATGACTGAAGAAACTGGCTGGAAGATCGTTCTGGTCATCAGTTACTTAATCTCTCAGAGCCTGTATTCTCACCTGAAAAATGAGGACAATAAAACTGACCCCAGGGACGCCTGGGTGGTTCAGTCTGTTAAGCATCTCCCTTGGGCTAAGGTCAGGATCTCAGGGTCCTGGGATCGAGTCCCACATCCGGCTCCCTGCTCAGTGGGAAGCCCGCTTCTCCCTCACCCTCTGGCCCTCCCCACCAGTCGTGCTCTCCCTCTGTTGCTCTCTCAAACAAACAGACAAACAAAAAACCCAAACACACAAACAAAAACCACCAAAACAACAACAACAAAAACAAACTGACCCCAAAGGGTTATATTTCAAAAGTTGCAGCCACAGAAATTATTCTGGTTGAAGATGAATTTATTAAAAGGATACTGGTTTGTTTGTGAAATTGCTAGGAGGCCTGGAAAACCCGAGATTCTCCCTGGAGAGTCACAATGCCCCAAAGCAAGCAGCAGAACTAGGGGAACTGCTCCTACTGTCACCAAGTACCACCTGCTGTGTCTTACCCTGCCACAAGCCCTGGCACTCAGAGTGCGGTGTCCTGTTGGCTCCGTCACCTGGAAACTATGGGTTGCTGCCATGCTCACTCCACTACCGCCGAAATGAATTTCCCACAGTCTCTGCCTCTTTGTGTCACAATTCAAAGTGCGTCTCAGGTTCACCTGCTTGGCCTAGCCCAGGCTGTGGGCCAAGATCCCCGGAGAGTAAGCACCTGGCATGCGCAGCCTGTAGAATGGGAGAAGGTCCCGCCTCCCACCAGGACTCATGAAGGTGGAAGATTCCCTAAAAGAAGGGATGGGGTCTGGATACTGGAGAGCCAGGAATAAGGACAAGTGTTCCTCTTCAAATTGTGGGGATGAGCAAGACGGACTGTACGGAAAGCACAGTGTACGCTCTAACGCTCACACGGGTGTTAGTTACCAGCACTGCCAATTCACATGGTTACTTATTCACGTATTTCTTACGCATTCCACCATGTTGCTTAACTCACTGCATTACGGCGCTTCCTCTTCCTTCTTCCTTCTTTCTGTCTCATACACACTTACTTACGTGCTCCCCTTCCCCCCCACCCCCGCAGGGCAGGGCACATAGATAGACCTCATAAACACTGAGAGAGTAAAGTGTTCCAGCGCTAGTATGGTGATGCAGGTTGGTATAGGTTGGTTGTCTTCCCAGCTTCCATTCTCCTCTTACTTTTTGCCATAGACTCTGATTTCCATTCGGGGATCCATGCAGGGCCTGGGATCAGATTCGGTTCCGGGCACCAGCTATGGAGTGCATAGCCTAAGTTAAGCCAATCAGTGTACTCCATCTCGCCCGTAGTGATTGGTTTAGGGGTGGCCATGTGACCTAAGCTGATCCAATCCAAATGAAACTCAGCAGTATTAAGAGGACAAGGGCCTCCTCTGTTTCTTGCTGAGTATGAATGAGAAAGCATGGGGTGTAGGGGAGCTTCGGACAGCCCTCATGGGACCACAAAGGGAGACAAACTTAGAATAAAGTGAACATTGAAGAAGGCAGGTGCTTGGTGACCAATTTAGTCACAGGGTAAAGCTATGCCTCAATGCAGACTTCTCAGTTATATGAGCCAATAAATTCCATTTATTATTGAAGTTAGAATGAGTCAGGTTTTCTCATATGTGTAACTGAAAGTATTTGATACTTGCTTTCCTCCCTTTCTACCTCATGAGACTAGAACTTCTGTCCATTTGGTGCTGGCTAATAGCGAGTTGTTGTTTTGTTTTGTTTTGTTTTGTTTTTGGAAATACAGATCCGAATCACTGTGGTGGCATCATGATTGGGCAGCAGCATTTCTACAACCTAGAAACAAGTCTAATTAAAATTTAAAGAACAGGCCTACCTAACCAAGGTAAATTGAAAGCGATTTCAATCAACATCTTTGGCCTGGAAAGATACAGACTCTGAGGACCTAAGAGCAAACTCTATGAAAATAAAAACAAAAAACAAACAACAAAAACATAAAACAAAATGTATTCCATCTAACTCACAGAGAGAAATTCTGTGGTATTACACCTTATCTGGGTGATCTTAAAGCAGGTTTTCTAGAAGCACAGTCTGGGGCAGGGATTCTTGGATGAATGATTTACTGAGGAAGTGCCCTCAGGAGAAACTTACAAGGGATTAAAGGAAGGCAAGATAAAGGAAGAAGCTAAGTAAAGATGAAAGAACTCTTACTTAGCCTGATTCCATGTAAAGCTCTGGGTCATAAATTGCTCCTAAGTTTTCCCATCCAGAGGCAAGGGACCCTGCATCTATGACCCTGGTGGGATAGTGGAGTGAGGAGCGGGGAGGGGCACACAGGCTGTGTGTGTAACTTGACAGATATTTCTGGGCAAAGCATTTCCTGTCAGCTAAGGAAAAAAATCTTCCAGAAAAGGTTGCAGAAGTAATAGCAGCTAGGGGATGGATATGCTGGCTTGGTAAAGAGGATCTGGGCAGTGAACCAACAGCATCTGCAAGAACTGATGTGGTCAAATCTTCTCTCAAAATTTTCTTACTTCAGCCATCTTGAGGCTTCATTCCTTTTTAAAAAATTCCCCTTCAGGGGCGCCCGGGTGGCTCAGTGGATTAAGCTGCTGCCTTCGGCTCAGGTCATGGTCTCAGTGTCCTGGGATCGAGCCCTGCATCTGGCTCTCTGCTCAGTGGGGAGCCTGCTTCCCCTTTTCTCTCTGCCTAACTCTCTGCCTACTTGTGATCTCTCTCTGTCAAATAAATAAAATAAAATATTTAAAAAATAATTCCCCTTCAGAAATTAAATCATTCTTGTGTTTTGCTGCTGGGAACAACAGCAGCACATTTGTGAAAATTCTAATTGGATATTGCTTCATGTTTTCTCATCCTCGTCTCTTGTAGGCAATTTTTGTCAGTTTCTCTAACTCCTCTTTAAGTGGACGTGTCTCTACAGCCCTCAGTTAATTCTCCAGTTAATTCCTCCACAGGCACTAACCAAGTGTCTGTCACCTGAAAAATGCCTTTCATTTCTTTGTTAATAACCACTAATCCCGTAAAACTGGTTTTCTACATTCTTCTTTTTAAGATTTTATATATTTGAGAGAGATTTAAGATTTTATTTATTTGAAAGAGAGAGAATGAGAGAGAACATGACAAGGGGGAGGGTCAAAGGGAGAAGTAGCCTCCCCGCTGAGCAGGGATCCTGAGACAGGACTCAATCCTGGGACTCCAGGATCATGACCTGAGCCAAGGGCAGTGGCTAAACCAACTGAGTCACCCAGGCAACCCATTTTTCCACAGTCTTCAAACAGTTTTCACCAACATACATTTCTACTTCTGTTTTAGACTTGGTTGCTTATTTCTTTCAAACTCTCTTGTTGTAGGTTAGATGTGCACACCAAGTATGGACAGCTCAGAGTGGGCTGAATGAAAGGAGCCCCAGGGTGTGACGGCAGGAGCTCTGGAAAGATTTTGCAGATAGGGCTGGAGTTCCCAGCTCTGCCATGTGTCTGGCTATGGGACTTGTCTGAGCTGGTTAGTGGCAGCTTAAATCTAGAAACTTTTTAGGTTGCCCTGCTACCCCTAAAGAGTTGTTGTGTACATGAATGAAATAACATACATGAAAGCACGTGTAAGGTGATATGGTTACACAAACTAGGCATTGACATCATGTCTTTCCAATCCCAAGTTTGCTTTCATATGGTTACTTTGGATCAGAATGAGATGACTTAATCTATTACTCGTGCGTGTTTCTTGGCCTGCGAGGTGCTAGGATTGGACATACTCTTGCAGAAGCAACCAAGAGCAAGTGGTCACTTGTCTGGGTGAGTTAACACTAGAGGAACTTGGGCATGGAACAAAATTCAAGTGAAATGGAGAATGTAACTGTGATCCAGTTTTTCCCTCATCTACATTCATCTTCGCAGGGGCCTCCCCATCCCTTCAAGCTGGCTTTTCGGAACTCAATTCTTTGGACTCTAACTATACTTTTTAGGCTCCCAGATGATCTCCTCAACAAACAAATAATCAAAGAAACCCTTCTGTTCCATGTCCCATTAGCTTTGAGGTATAGAGGACATGATAAAAACAGCTGGTCCCTATTATGTATCAATGACTAAAAAAAAATAATAAAAAAATAAGTATCAAAGACTGAAAACTATTATTAGTCTCCATTTCTCTCTCCCACCTTCCTGTCTTTTCTCGAACTTCTGACACCTACTATAACATCCTTACTCTCTGCTGATGGCCTTATTTCCCATTTCATTAAGAGAAGCAGGGCACCTGGGTGGCTCAGTTGTTAAGCTTCTGCCTTGGGCTCGGTTCATGATCCCAGGGTCCTGGAATCGAGCCCCACATTGGGCTCCCTGCTTGGTGGGAAGCCTGCTTCTCTCTCTCCCACTCTCTCTGCTTGTATTCCCTCTTTCGCTGTGTTTGTCTCTGTCAAATAAATAAAATCTTTAAAAAAAAAATAGAAAAGAAAGAAAAAAAGGGGCGCCTGGGGGGCTCAGTGGGTTAAAGCCTCTGCCTTCGCCTCAGGTCATGATCTCGGGGTCCTGGGATCGAGCTGCGCTTCGGGCTCTCTGCTCAGCAGGGAGCCTGCTTCCTTCTCTCTCTCTGCCTGTCTCTCTGCCTACTTGTGATCTCTCTGTGTCAAATAAATAAATAAAATCTTAAAAAAAAAAAAAAAGAAAGAAAAAGAAAAGAGAAGCAATCGAGAATATCCACTAGTGCACTCCACCTCGCCTACCCGCTTACTTGTACCTATGCCCATGTATTCTGGGTGACTACAGATCAAGGATCCGTGCTCCTACTGAAGGCCAGCCCTTCCACTGGTGGATTAGATCCTGTGACTTCAGCCATTTCCCGCCCTATTGTATCATCAGATTTTCCCTCTTTACTAGATCATTCCCTTTAGCACACAACCTTTCTCCCACCTTAAAAACAAAAAACAAACCCATTCCCAAATATTATTTATTTATTTGACAGAGAGAATGATAGAACACACGCAGGGGGAACAGAAGAAGAGGGAGAAGCAGGCTCCCCACCAAGCAGGGAGCCCGATGGAGGGCTCCAAACCAGGACCCCTGGATTATGACCTGAGCCGAAGGCAGACTCTTAACTACTGAGCTAGCCAGGAGCCCGCTCCTAGTCTCTCTTGAGCCCTGTCCATTCCGGTTTTTCCTGCACCACTCTGCTACAGCTGCTCTTAGGAAGGTTACGAGGAACCTGTGCATTGCTAAATGCAAAGATCAATTCAATTTCATCCTCATCTTAAAAAGATTTTCTTCTGCCTTCCTTGTCTTGGATCATGGCAAGGCCATCCATCTGGGCACTCTCACTAGCTTGTGAAGTCATCTTTTTCTTCTTTTTCTTCCCTCTTACCCATGCAGTTGTTCAATCTTGTCAATCCAACAACCCAAACATCTTTCTTATTTATCTTTTCCTTTCTAACCTCGAAAAGCTTGCCAGACAGCTCTTGTCCAGACGGTAACTACTCTTTAGCCCTCCCCACACAGCCCCTGCAATTCTCTTGCTAGAACAAAGATGTAATCCATACCACTCCCCTCAGAAGTGGCTCTGTAAGTTTCCCATTTCCTGTGCAATAAAGCAACCCCCCCCCCAGCATAGTACTGAAGTCCTTTCACCATCTGGCCCCAGCCTGCCTTCACGGCTTCTCTCAACACATCTTATATTCTAGCCACCATTCACAACCTGCCGCTGTCCCTCTACCCTTGCCGGTCCCTCTGCCTAGACTGCCCCTTTCTCCATTTTGTTTCCTCTTTGAGATTTCTTATTATTATTAAAAAAATAATGATCTCTGAAAGCTTGTAATATGCAAACTATGCCATAAATATTATACATGCATTGTTTCATTTAATTATCAGAAAACAGAAATAACTTTACCAGCTGAGGGGTGGGGTGCCTGGGTGGCTCAGTCATTAAGTGTCTCCTTTGGCTCAGGTCATGATTCCAGAGTCCTGGGATCGAGCCCCGCATCGGGCTCCCTGCTCAGCATGAAGCCTGCTTCTCCCTCTCCCACTCTCCCTGCTTGTGTTCCTTCTCTCCCTCTGTCAAATAAATGAATGAAATCTTAAAAACAAAAAACAAACCAAAGAAAACCCGGCTAGGAAATGGTTGATCTAGGATTTCAGCTTGGTTCAGGAGTCTGACAGTATTGGTGAAAATTTCTCTGACTTATCACAATTAGTTGCCTTTTCCTGTGTTCCAATAGCATTTGTTGTTGTTGTTTTGTTTCATTTTAGTTCACTACACAAAAGCAGTTTTATTACAGAGGTTAAACATACAGACTCTGAAGCCAGACTCCATGGGTTTGAGCCCTAGGTCTGTGGCTTGTCAGCTGTGAGACCTTGTGCCTCAGCCTTTTTATCTTTGAAAGGGGAATGATAATAGTACCTTCTTCAGGTAGTTGTGAGGATTAAACGCATCAGCCAACAGAAAGGGTTTAGCACAGAGCCTTTGCATTGCTCTGGCCCTATGGGTACACGCTGTTCTGTCTATGTTCTATCTCCCTCACTAGACTCTGGCCTTCTGGAAAAGGAGAATCTCTCATTCATCTTCCAGTCCTCCTGTGCCCAGCAAAGCAGATCTAGAGTAGGTGCTCCATAAGCCTCTACCAAACTGAATTTGTAAGTTTACAGATGTTTGCATCAGACAATGTGACATTTACAAGTTCATGGTTTATGCTGTTCTTCAATTACCTTCAAGTCTTTTAAAGAAAGTGATTACCAAAGTCAACAAGGCCATCCAACAGCTCTGCCTTGTTTTGAAAAGTCCAGGTCTTTACTGCTCTGCTTCTGTGAACAGGAAGCCTTTTCACCTTCAAGCTTTTCCTAACTTCCTTCATTTGTGAGGCCAACACTTTCCCTGTGGGGGAGGAGGAAAGGAACACCTGTCACAAGGTTCAAGACTTCTCTGGGACAGCTAGAGGTATGTAGCTGGAGGTTTCTCCTCCAGTGAGCCGTGGCCAGGGTCAGGTTTCACTTCTAGCCACTGGCACAGTGGACCTGCTAGGACCGGAGACTCTAGACCTGAGAGAGGTCTGAGGATTCCTGGGAGGGCTCAGGCTCAAGTCACATCACATTGTCTCACTGCCCTCAAGCTTATTTATTTACATTTCAAGGCTGCCTCCCTAGGTGAGGCTGGGAGTGAGGTGGCAGGAAGAGGTTTCAAAGGAGAGCAAAAATAGTAGAAAAGGAAATATTTGATTAGAGGTTAACATGTCCCCTGGGGTTTCTTTGATTTAGATTATTGTAAAAGTGCATCGTGTAACGATTAAGCACTCCCCAGGGGGAAGTGGTCTCTGTATCAAGTAGAGGCTTCTGTTCCTGATGTGTTATGCTGCTGTGTATGATGTGGACTCAACCAAACGAGGCATTTATAGCACCAGTCACAGTGACTGTGCTAAAGTCATTATCATCACCTAAGCCTGAGCTCTCTTCTCACCTGTATCTTGGTGAACACCTGCAAAAGTTGCTTAGGCTGTAACTTGGAGTCAGCCTACAGTCCTCTCTTTCGGCCACCAGACCTTATATACTTCCTTTCCCGAAAGTCTTTCATATCCATTTCCTTCTCTCTGCTTCCACTGTCATCGCCTTTGAAGGTTAAAGGCTTCATCATGTCCTCTTGGATTGTATCTTCCTCACGAGTTTTTTGGTCTCAAGCCCTAGGCCTTCTCGACTCCATTCTCTATGTTAGGGTCAAGGGGATTTTTCAAAATTAAAATCTACCTGGTTTACAATCCATCCATGGCTCCCATGGTCTTCTGTATTATGTGTTCCCCAGACCCTGGCTTGTGAGGCTTTTCAGGTTCTGATCCTGCTTCTCTGGCTTAGGTCCTGTCAGGTCACCTCCACACCTGTGAGTACCTTCACATCGAAATCTTGATCTGCACCCAGTCCTCAGAACATGAAGTAAGTGTTCTCAGGCCTTGCAGTTTTCTGGGCTTGCTCCTCCTTCTGCCCAGAATTCCTCCTCTCCCCTTCAGCTTTTCTTCTCCTTTTCTCCTCCTCAGGTTGAATGAGGTTTCCCTCATATCATACCTGAACATCTCTATCAGAGACTGTATCTGATCTCTATCTTACCAGCATCTGGCTCTGACATACAGTAGATGCTCAATGAATATTTGACAGAGAAATGAATGAACTCTTTACTAGTCATATTAGGGTTCAATCATAGTTCAAGAACGGCCTTGAAATGCCTGGCTCTGAAAGAAGAAAATACCACAGTTATTGTAATTATGTTGTTAGATGGGTAAAATTTCACAATTGATACAAAAATTGTGAGGTTTTGTGTTTCTTCAAGCTAAAGTGACTGAAGCTTATTTTAAAAACCAGTTTAAAAGGCCTTGTCTCTAGACGATTTAAAAAAACCCTATTTGCCAGCTTTGACAAAACATTGAGTTCAGGAATTATACTCACCAAGCAAGTGTTTCCAGAAATGTCATACCTGCTTCTTTAAGAATGTCATTCTAAGGCCACAATTAAACAAATAACTCTTTCAGGAGAGTTGTGAGAGGGGAGAAAGTGAACTATGAAATGAAATCTGCCGACAGAAGGCTGAGACCAGCACACACAAGAATTAGTGGCAGTGAAATAACCTGGAATGACACCTAAGGACATATACATTATACATGATTATACATTAACACAAAGGGAGCCTACTACGTAGCAGCTTTCTGCTAAACATAAAGAAGACACCTTCTTTCAACACAGAAACTAAAAACTGGAATAGACTGCCTTGAGAAGTGAGCTCTAAGTGTCCCAGTGTCCTGCTGTCCTCCGTGGCTTGCAGGGCGCTGGGCTCAAGCCAAGGCAGGACGGCTCCAGTGGAAAGGCACGGGGTGGAAACGGCTAGGGCGTCCTTTGGCTCTTTCAAGGTAGATTCTTTCGAACCTTTTGATTATTATTATTTTTTTAATTGTAGTTCTTTGATTCTTTGGAATCTTTTGATTCTTTCGATTCTCAGTTCGAAGCGTTAAAGCGCAACGGGGAAAAGCTGCAACAAAGATGGGAAGGGAGCTAGTAAGAGTACTCAGAGAAAAGTGGGTGAGAATTTAACGCGTAAGCCATAAAGGAGAGATTGCGCGAGTAGAGGAAACGCGGAGCAAACGCAGAAGAGGAAACGGGGAGGAGGGAAAGCGAGGGAGAGGAAGCCGAGGGAAGGAAGAGACCGACCAAACTACTCCGGGACAGGAGGAAGGCACGCCCAGAGCGAAGCTGCAGCTTTAAGGAAAGCCCCGCCCCCTGCGTGACGCCGCAGCAGACCCGTCCACGATTGGCTGCGACTGGAGGGCGGGAGGGGGGTTGCTAGGCGCAGAGGGGATCCGGCGGGCCCCCGCCTCCCGGAGCGCGGAGCCGCGGGAGCGGAGTGGGGATTAGCGGCGCTGCTGGAAGATGGCGAGGGGCTGGGACGCGCGGCCGCGGTGGCGGCCCGGGCGCCTCCCGTTTCTGCTGTGCCTGCTGCCGCTGCTGCGGAACCCGACCTGGGCAGCACACATCAAGAAGGCGGAGGCGACGACAACTACGACGAGCGCAGGCGCCGAGGCGGACGAGGGCCAGTTCAATCGCTACTACCACGAAGAAGAGCTGGGCTCGGCGCTGAGGGAGGCGGCGGCCGCAGGGCCCCCGGGCCTGGCCCGCCTCTTCAGCATCGGCAGCTCGGTGGAGGGTCGGCCGCTGTGGGTGCTGCGCCTCACGGCCGGCCTGGGGCCGCCGCCTCCTGACGGTGACTCGGGGTCCGACGCGGCGGGGCCTCTCCTCCCCGGCCGACCGCAGGTGAAGCTAGTGGGCAACATGCACGGCGACGAGACCGTGTCGCGCCAGGTGCTGATCTACCTAGCCCGCGAGCTGGCTGCTGGCTACCGGCGCGGGGATCCGCGCATCGTCAGCCTGCTCAACACCACCGACGTGTACTTGCTGCCTAGCCTCAACCCCGACGGCTTTGAGCGCTCCCGGGAGGGAGACTGCGGCCTCAGCGATAGTGGCCCACCCGGCGCCAGCGGTCGCGACAACAGCCGCGGCCGTGACCTCAACCGCAGCTTCCCCGACCAGTTCAGCACCGGCGAGCCCCCAAACCTGGACGAAGTGCCCGAGGTGCGCGCCCTCATGGACTGGATGCGCAAGAACAAGTGAGTGTCGTAACCTTAACCCTCCACCCCCACCCCAACTCGCCCACCCACGTGAGCCTGCGGGGTCAGAGGCTGAGTGGGCATTCCGACAGTGCACTCAGTAGGCATTCAAACAGTGCTTGCTTGCAGGCCCCAGGGACGGGGGTAGTGAAGGTGGAAGGCGACACCTGGTACCCGGGGCAGGGCCCAGGCCGCTTAGTCTCTAGTCCCACTAATAGTCCAAGAAGCGCTGCCTAGAGGCTGTCATTTGTTCAACCGATGCAAAGAGCTGTTTGGCTAGAAGCGAGACTTCTTTCCGACATTCTGGTCCCTATTGTCACAGAATCATAGAATATGAGCAGTAGAAGAGAACTTAAGGATAACTCCTTAGGTCAGCTCACTCATTTTATAGATAAGCTGTTAATATTGCTGTTATTACTGTGCTAAGTAAGCTCTTTCCCTGGACTGCATGATCTCACTTGACGTGGGTCACAACCTCATGAAACAGACATCGTTAATATCCCTGTTTTGCATAAAGGGGAAATTGAGGGTCAGAGCGGTTAAATAATGTACACAGTGGGAAGTGTAGCTGGGACTTGGATGCAGGCAATCTGACTCTTTGTCAGTGCCCTTAACAGCTGTAGAGGGAGGTTGTAACCCATTAATGATAAATGACACTCTCAGGGTCTTGGTTATTTGAAGGAAACTGGTTCTCTTCCAGTCTCTACTTCTGACTCAGCTAGGGAGCATATGGCTATGGCTGGAGAACTTGCACAGAGCTGGTACTTTCATCTGCGAGCTGCTTCATTTTAGCTTCTCTGAGAGGTTTCTGGAGTCATTTGTGTACTTTATTAGTGGGCCAGAGCTGAATGGCTAATTATCACATTTAATACCTTAAGTGTTAGTAAGCACTGTGTGCGTTGTAAAAAATTAAAAGCAATAGGACCTCAAGAAATTGATACATAACGAGAATATTATAAATATCTGTGATATGTGTTTATGTACCCAGTTAAACTTTACAGGAATTGTTCCTACTGACAAAATGTGTGTGGGCTGCAATAATATTCCATCTTTGTGGAAGAGGTAGAACTTGAACTTTGTCTTGAGAGATGAGTAGGATTGTCAGCAAAAAGGAGGAGAGGAGGAATAAAAGAAAAGAGAACTTACTCCAGATGGAATAATGTCTGAAGTGAGCATGTACTTCTTCTCTTTTCAAGCTTTGCCAGCTTCCCTTTTTCGGCTTTGCCCCCGTATCCCCATTTTTGTCTTTCATAAGGCTTGCGAGGCAATAGTTAATCTTTCCATCTTGATTTAAAGGTTTCTAAGTGACAGATATAATAAAAGTAATAATGAATAGAGAAGTTGCTCTCTGGGACTTGGGATCATCTTGTCTACAAGATTTCAAGGCATGTGACGGACCTAGAAAATTCATAGGCATTATGACACTCCTAGATTTTTTTTTTATCTTCCACCTTTCACTTTGCTCCTCCTTTTGAGATCCCTTGTAGATATTTAATTTCACATACTTATTCTGGGAAGAAATTTTTTTCTTGTAAAAAAAAATGAGCTCTGAACATTTGCCCAAGAAACGTGACTTTAATGTGTATCTTGTTGTCAGAATCTATGATGGCCAGGGCATTTCTGAGATGATATATCGAATGAACTGCTTGCATTGCTTAAATGAAAATGCCCTGTCATGACCCTTGCCGGGATATAAATTCCGTGACTGGATTTTTCTCATCATTATTAGTTCTGCGGTGACCAGAAATGAAAATGAGCTTTGCCTTGGTGCAAGTCACCTTGAGGCTATACCAAAAGCCTTAAACTTTAAATGTGGAACCAAAAAATTTGCTCTTGGTTAACTTTTTCATATCATAGTGTTTAATGATTATAAGTTTTGGTTGGGCCAGTTAGTTCAATAGACAGGAGCTTGTGATGAATTTACAAGTTAAACTGTGTTTTTTGGCATTACACAGAAAGTCATTTGGTTCTGTGGCTATGGACTGTCCCAGTCATAACGAACCACATTTCAAACATGTAACTCTAATAAGAAGGGAAAGTAGGTGCCTATATAGGGTGAAAAGTACATCCATCCATCCTCACTTTTCACAAATAAATTCAAAATGCATATTCTTTAGTGATAAATTAATAACAGGACACTGATATATAAATAAAATTAGAAGCACAAGCATGCACACAATCTGAGATTGATTTCTGGAGTCAGCTCTGTGAATAGGAAATTTAAGAACTGAACACATCAGTCTAAATGGGAAAATTACCTTTTTCAGTGTATTTTCTGAAATCATTTAAATGATTTCTAGATATGTTATTCACCTGGCTAGATTAGAAATAGATTTTTGTTGTTATTTTGGGTATGTAAGAATTTAAGACTTATCTCAATAACTTCTGCTTAGGAAAGTGAATTTTATTTTCTTTATTTACCTTATACTTCATCCAGTGGTGTTTCTGTATTATTGATAATTGACACATACTTAGGAAAATATATAAGATTTTAACCCCATCATGAAAATAAAGATTTTATAGTTTTCTTGGCCCACATTTTTGGCATACGAGGCTTCTCTAATTAAATATATCTGCTTAGACTTTAATAGGAGATTAGCATTTAAGTGATTTTTTGGTATGTTGTTGAAATATTATCTTATGGCTGGGAGTGGGTAGAAATTACTGTTGAGGGTCTTGTGTTATATCTGTAGTTTCCTGAATCTTTAGAATTTATTGTATCAGACTCAAGTTCTCATCATTTTTATTTATTTCTTTGTTTTTCTTTATTTTTAAATTTATTTGAGAGAGAGAGAATGAATGCGGGAGGGGAGGGACAGAAGGAGAGGGAGAGAGAAAATTTCAAGCAAACTCTGCACTGAGCTGGAGAGGGGGCTCCATCCATGACCCTGAGATCATGACCTGAGCCAAACTCAAGAGTCGGACACTTAACCCACTGAACCACCCAGACACCCCTCAAGTCCTCCTAATTTTTGTTTATTTGTTTTGTTTTGGCTTTTTGTTTGTTTTGTTTTATTAACCTATAATGTATTATTAGTCTAGTCCTCATAATTTTTTAAAAAGTTATTTATAGGGTTATCTGGAGAGCACAATAAAGTTAAAAATTGGCTTTTTAATATCTATAGATCTTTTTTTATAATATTTATAATATGTTTAGGAGGTACCTTAAATCTTATGCAAGGAATAATATATGATCTGAAGTCAAGTATGAGGTACATTTAAAAGAATTTATTTGCATGGAAGCCATAAAATACTTTTCAAATAAAATTGGATTGACATGCAAAGTTGGTTTGATAAAGACTACAAATGATAAACTTCTAGCTACTATAATAGGTCTCACTTTGTCTTGAAATCCTTATAAGAGTGGCATTCATACTTTTAAGACTACACAAGTCAAGTAAGGAAAATCTAACAATTGAATTTTATCACTCAAACAGATTGCAAATATTTTGTTTTTCTTGAAGTATTCAGTTAGACCATTTTAATATCTCTGAGAAGCATTGCCAGAAATGCCTAACAGTGAAAACAGCAGTTAGTAGAAAATCTCAATCGGACTTTAAAGTTTTAACTGAAAATATACAATTAAATTAAAATATACAATTTAACTGAAAAATACAATTAATATACAATTAAGCAATATACTTGCTTCATTTATTTAGAATATGCAGTTATCCATTTTATTTTACAAGAATATGAGTGCCATGAGGACATTTTTATGTTTGTTTGTTCCCTGTTGTATTCCTTAGTGCCTAGAACATTTTGCACGTAGTTGACATAGTGGCTGAATGGATTACCTGAAGTAGGCTAGCCTTCTCATATCTTTCCCAAAATCAGAGCGGGAGAGAAAAGTACTTAAATTACTTTAGACATAAAAATCTATAAAGTAAATTGATAATACCTTAGTGATGAGGGCCAGATGGGTAGAATGGAGTTTAAATTTTAGAATATGTACTTAGGCTTTGTTTCTGTGTCATTCTTTCGCCCAAGAGCTAGCAGTGGTAGTGGGGAGTAGAATGAAAGTCTGAAGGCAGTGATTCCCTGATTCCCTAAGTAGGATGCTAGATATCTTCAAAGGAGTGAACATTCGTTGAGCAGAAGATACACAGCAGTGGTTGTGCTGAAGGTGTTGTACATGTAATAATTCTTAGAACAACCCTGGGAAGCAGGTAGCTTCAGCCCCCATTTTACAAATGAGAGAGAAACTGGGGTTCAGTGACTTTAGGGGCAGTAACTTCTTCCTGATCATATTTTATTACTGGTGATATCGTATTTATTACTGGTGACATCATATTTATTACTGAGTGACAGCTCTGAGAGACTGAATGTTCTTGCCCACATTTGCCTGGCTCCAAAACCTGAGCTATTGCTGCTCTACCAAGTGACATTCTCTGGTGTCTGGAAGGTTGCTACTTATAATAATATATGTTAGTTTTTAACTAGTCTCTTTTCATAGTCTCTTCTAGTTTTTAGTCACTGTTTTTATTGGCTAAGTTTTATCTTCTGATGAACAGATTCTGTGTTACAAGTAATTTTCACTTTTTGATATTTTCTGGGATGGTACTGATCACACTGAAAATAACCTTTCAAATTAGACATACTATAGGTTTAAGTTTCTTTGAAGCATATAGAAAGAAATGTTATATATAGCCCCCTTTAGAATGTCTGTAGGTCAGTTCATTTCAGCCACCAAAAGGCAGAAGCAAGAAAAACCAATTTAAAGTGCAAAGAAGAAAGTGTTTAATCTGTAGTCACATTAATAGTTTGAACTGTTCCATGAGGGAAAGATGTATAAATAGGACTTCAGCATGTTTTTGTTTTTACTTTCACCATAAAAGGAGTTCTTCAGTATTTCTGTATCTATAAATTTCACCAAATTATAAATTGGTTCACTTAAAAGTAGAAACATTAAAAAAAAAATGTTTCTTTTATGGGAGCAGCCCTGTCTCCATGTCAGTTTATTTTTTAATGGACCAATCAGAAACCTTGGGCTTAGAAAGCTGCTTCTATGGTGATGCACTGAAGGACTAATCTTCTCTGTGCTATATTGTTTTTCTCTGAAAGCAGCTCACTGTATCAGGTTCTCCCCACCCCCAGTCTTCTCAACTGTGGCTTCTCTCTTGAAAATGTGAATTTAGTATGTTGTGAAACTGGAGTCAGGCAAAACACATACTTTTTAAATTAGATTCCCTACCTTTAACATTTTGGGATGGTAAATATAAAAAATCATGAAGGTTAGTAACCTAACTCATGTATTCAACACATATTTATACAAGCCACGTTTTCTACAATGTTAACATGTTATGAAATACAAGTATTAGGTTGAACTCTATGAAATTGTCATTTTTGTAGGTCAAGAAGTAACTGAACACTGGCAAGTTCATATTGTTCAACCTAATACGTACATTTTGAATTCCCTGAATTAGTTGTCTCCCAGAATGTTAATTTATACTGTTACTCAGCTACATTTTCAATGATGGCAAAATTCTTTAAAGTTACTTGTATAAACTGCCTGAAATTTGTTGAACTGATGATGTTTTCTTTCCTTTTCTTTCATTGTTGTTGTTCTGCTTCCAGTAGCTGATAGTGTTGTCTCTTCTAGTTCTCTAAGAGATACATGAGTTCATTTATGAAAGATGTAGAATTTTTAAATACATGGCATTTTCTGTGCTTTTTTTTTTAGTGACATGTGCTTTGGTTTTTTTCAAAGGTTTGTGCTTTCTGGAAATCTGCATGGTGGCTCGGTGGTAGCAAGCTATCCTTTTGATGACTCTCCAGAACATAAGGCCACTGGAATCTATAGCAAAACATCAGATGATGAAGTCTTTAAATACTTGGCAAAAGCCTATGCATCAAACCATCCCATAATGAAAACTGGCGCCCCTCGTTGTCCAGGAGAGGAAGACGAGACTTTCAAAGATGGGATCACAAACGGCGCACATTGGTATGATGTGGAAGGTATGGAAAGCCTTGAATTTGCTATATTTTCCCCTTTATCATTTGGCTTTTCTCTCTCTCCTTTTTCTTTTTCTTTTTCTTTTTCTTTTTCTCTCCTCCCCTCCCCTCCCCTCACCTCCCCTTCTCTGCCCTTCCCTGCCCTCCTGTAAGCTGTGTGCCCAATGTGGGCATGGACTCCCCACCTCCCACACCCATGACACCCTGACCCCGAGATCAAAAGTCACATGCTCTACTGACTGAGCCAGCCAGATGCTCCTCATTTAGCTTTCTTGTGAATACTCTGAGTGGAAAAGAGGAAACTTTGAGGAATTCTAATTTCTAAAAATTTTGTTTTTTATTTTGAAATTTTCAAACCCACAGTACAATTGAAAGACTACACGAAGGCCTATATATCCTTCATTTAAATTCACCAACTTTTGTTATTACCCTAAATGTTCCTCCTCTCCTGTCCCTTCCCCTCACACATTCTCTTTTGCCAAAGCATCCACAGGTAGGTGCAGATTCCTTAATATTTCACCTGTAAGTACCTCAGCATGTGGTTTCCAAGTACTGGAACATTTCTGTGTACAACCATATACTATTATCATAACTGAGAGGTCAACAGTAATTCAGTACTACCATCCTACATTCTGTCCATCACTCAAATTTCCTTTATTAGTCCTCAGATTTCCTTTATAGCTTCTTTTCTTCCAGATCAGATCCAAGCAAAGTTCAAGCATTACATTTGGCTCTTGTGCTTTTGTGGTTTCCCCAGTGTAGAACCATCAATATCAATACTTTCTTAATGATAGTGAATCCTTTGAAGAGTTCAGGCCAGTTGTCCTACAGAACATCCCATATTCTGGAACTTGGTCAGATTTCCCAGTAAGACTCACATAGATTACATCACATCATATGCGGACCCACGTAAAGTACCTGTGCCAGTGTCCATTGCAGTCATCTTAGTTAATGGGCTGACCACCAGTTCTCTCCCTTTTATATAAGGACATGGTTTCCTTTTATATTTTAATCTATGGGGTGATCATGGAATTTTTTTTAAAACTTGTGGTTGAATACACACATATAACATGATATTTGTTATTTTGATCATTTTTAAGTATAGAATTAAGTGGCATTCAGTACATTCACAGTGTTGTGCACCCAATGTCCTCACTACTTAAGAAAACTTTTTCAGCATCCCAAACAAATTTGGTGACCGTTAAGCCATAATTTTCCATTCCCCTTCTAATCTATTCTCTATCTCTCTGGATTTGCCTATTCTAGATATTTCATAGAACTGGAATCATAGAATGTTTGTCCTGAGTCTGGCTTATTTTACTTAGCCTGATGTTTTCAAGGTTCTTGCAATTTGTAGCATATCTCAACACTTCATTGCTTTTTATGATGAAGAAATACTCCATTGTATGCGTATACTCCATTTTGTTTATCCACTCATTTATTGATGGGCGCTGGATTGTTTCCACCTTTTGGTTGTTGTGAATAATGCTACTTGAACATTGGTGTACAAATACCTGTTTAAGTCCTTGTTTTCAGGGCTCCTGAGTGGTGCAGTCAGTTGAGCAGCTGACTTGGTTTCTGCTCAGGTGTGATCTCAGGCTTGTTAGATTTGAGCCTTACATCAGGCCGCATGCTCAGTACAGTCTGCTTGGGACTCTCTGTCCCTTCCCCTCTTCTCCTCCCACCTCTATTCATGCTCTCTTTTTCTCTCTAAAATAAATGCATCTTAAAAAAAAAAAAAAAAAGTCCTTGTTTTCATATCTTTAGGATATGTACTCAGGAGTGGCATTGTTGGATCATATGGTAATTTTCTCTTTAGCTTTAAGGAACCATCAAATTGTTTATTTACCCCAGTGGCTGTACCATTTTACATTCCTATCAGTAATATATAAGGGTTCTCATTTTCCACAGAATATTATTTTTAAAAGAGTTGTTAAAGTAAGTTTGTTTACCTTTTCTTTTCAAATGTTATATAAACAGCTATTGTGCTTTTTAAACTTTGGATGTCCTTTGAATAATAGCCTTTTTCTTTTTATGCAGTCTTAGACTATTTAATTAAGACTAAGCGGAAGGTTGGGGTACCTGGGTGGCTCAGTGGGTTAAGCCTCTGCCTTCGGCTCAGGTCATGATCTCAGGGCCCTGGGATCAAGCCCTGAATCGGGCTCTCTGCTCAGCAGGGAGCCTGCTTCTGCCTCTCTCTCTCTGCCTGACTCTCTGCCTACTTGTGATCTCTCTCTCTGTG
Organism: Mustela nigripes; assembly: GCF_022355385.1. Taxonomy (NCBI): domain Eukaryota; kingdom Metazoa; phylum Chordata; class Mammalia; order Carnivora; family Mustelidae; genus Mustela; species Mustela nigripes. The sequence continues at coordinate 43,390,015 of NC_081572.1, forward strand.
TCAAATAAATAATCAAAATCTTTAAAAAAAAAAAAAAAGACTAAGCGGAAGGTAGAAGTTAATTCATGGAAATGTCATCTGTATAAACTTTTTCTCCTTTTAGAATCTGCTGATGGTAAAATGCCGTAGCTCTTCCTTATTTTTTTAATGGCAGTGAGTTAGTTACATTATAAAGTGTCTTATGACATTTCTTTTAATGGGCCTTTAAACCTTTCGATTATTCTTTGACTTTATCTGTCAAGCACTGTTTACTCAAATTGGATCCTAAGTTTGAGAACTTGCTACTTTGAGGGTCTTTTGATTCCCCTATAGTTTCTACTAATATTTCTTGTATGTAACAAACATCCATAAAGAGGTTTAAAATAATTAGAAGCCATTTCTGTCCATGACAACTAGAGATGATTTGAAAATTATTTAATTTCTTTTATAGATAAGAAACATACTTTGATGTTTAATCCCATTTCAGTCTTCAGGAAACATATTTAATAAAGTCTGACTTTATGAACTAATGGTTTTATGATGCAGTCAAGTTGCTTCATTAATTGGAGATACCATTTAAAATAATGTGTTAAAAATAATTTACTTTTTTTTGGAGAAAATTGCAAACAGAAAGAAATTTCTAATTGATGGTTAAGGAAGGCAAATCTATGTTATACTATTAAAAAAAATAGGGTGCTGCCTTCACAGTAATTAAGATTGTTTGGTTAAATACAACATCTGAAAACGTTACATTTTGCTGCTGCCACTATTATTGTTTTAATGAACATCAACTTTTCTCCTTTTCTAGCTGGATGGTCAGATCTATTTTCTGGTTATTTCTACAACTAACTTATATCTCTTCTAGCAATATTGAGCAGTTTTAAGAAATTCAGCAGGGCAAATTCACTTTGTTTATCTTATCCAGGACTGCAGTGAGTAAGATATTGTGAAACCTCGTGACTAGGCATGTACTCAGACCCGGATGTCCTGGAGTAATTTGACTGCCGCTTTATGTGATGTATTTAGAAATTCTAGCTCGAAGTAGTATATACTTTTAGAGCTAAAAGCGAATGTATTGATCTACTCCAACCCTTTTGCTGTATAGGGAATCAAGACCCCTGAGAGGGAATAACTTGTACAATATCATTTATTACTTTAGCAAATATTTACTGAACTTCTGCCATCTCCCATATACTGTGTTAGGTAATGGGAACTTGAGCCAAACAGGAGCAATTCCTGCTGTCAAGGATTAGACCGTGTTTTAGGAGTACGGGATACAGGGTCATCTGGCCCCACCATGATCACATTGGTTAGTAGAGTTGACCCAGCATATCTAGCTGTCTAGGTGGGTGGGCCTTGCTTCTCTCAACGTGTTTCTCAAATCTGCAGGGTACCTCTAGGGAATGACTATCCTAATAAGGCCTCTGAATGAGTAGTCATGCTCTGCTGCTAAAGTCTCCTTATTGTGTGAGAGCCTAAGGCAAACTTTTTCATGGAGCAGACCCTCTGCTGCTGCTGCTGTTTTTTTTTTTTTAAACCACAGTGTGCTGATTTCTTTGCCTTTTGTCTACCATTCTTTTTTTCTTTCTTCACAGTTAAGGAGACATAAAAATCATCTGATGGTTTAATATGTTTATTCCAAATCAGATTTAATGAAACTGAATGGTAGTTTTAGGTCAACTTGTAAGAATTGCTTTCTTTTAACTTACAAAATTTTAAAAAGGACAAGCAGCCCCAGGCCACCTATAATTGAAATTATATGATCAAAAGTCACAATTTGATATAATTTTTAGAAGCTTTCTTAGGCAGAATGCTGTTATATTTTTTTCTTGCAGATAGAACAACTCTGGAAGGCAGTGTAGTATAGTGGCTAAGGGCAGAGCTTTGGAATCCTGCTGCCTTGAGTTTGAATCCCAGCTCTGTCGTTGACTAGCCACGTGTGTGCGAGAGAAATAGAGAGAGCATGCGCGTGTGTGAAAGGTGGGGGTGGGGGGGAGAAAGAGAAGTTTATGCAAGTAAAGTAATTTCTCTGAGACTCATTTCCCACATACATAAAAGGAAGACAAATACTATCTACCTCATAGGATTATGAGGCCCAAGTGAGAATGGATATAAAGCTCTTAACCTAGCAGCTGGCATCGTGGGTGCTTATATCTGGTGGAATTTAAACTTCAGGAGGGCAGGAACTTGATTTATTCAGTTTTCAGTTTTCTGTTTCTAGCACATAGAGCTGTGCCTGGTCTATAGAAGGTAAACAATAAGGCTTTTTTGAATTTTGAATAAGTGAATCCTTGCATCTGAGAAATGTGTACACAGTTATTTAAAATCTTAGATGATGTGTAGACAAGATAATCTTACAAGTTTATAAAAATATTCCTCTTAATTTTGTTCACACTCTGAGAAAATAAGTTATCTTACTGGTAGATCTGAGGTGAATGTTTTTCAGACTTTTTTTTTTAAAGATTTATTTGAGAGAGAGAGAGTGTATATACACAAGTGGGAGGGGTAGAGGGGGAGAGAGAGAGAATCCAAAGCAGACTTCACACTTGGAACATGGAGGCCCACACGGGGATCAGTCTCACTATCCCGAGATCATGACCTTAGCCGAAACTAGTAGTCGAACGCTTAACTAACTGACTGTGCCATCCAGGTGACCTGAAACTTTTTTTTTCCTGAAACTTTTTTTTTTTTAATTGTAATCTAAAATGTAAAATTACCTTTCAGTCATTTAAATACATCTCATATGTGTGTACATAAAACCGAAACAATTTCATGAAATAGTACTTTGTGATATATTCTGGTATTGCTTTTTTCTAGTCTCTACTAGTTCATTAAACAAAAAATGCTTATCTGAACCTACTTCTATATCTCACAGTGCACTAATGGGTCATGACCTATAGTTTCAAAGTATACCGTTTTTGGTTACTCTTGGTAAAATTGATTTATTTTCAAATTCTAAGTAGGAACAAAACACCTTATAAATTGCATGTAATAACTTACTATTTAGGCTTTTTATTTTGCCCTGTCTTGTTTATGTTAGTCATTTCCAGTGAGGACTGAGCCATCTGTGTTGATCTGAGATCACCTACTTTTAGACTGTTTTCCTTATATCAAAGAGTACTGAGATAAGAAATTGGTCAGAAATATTGTCAGGCCTGTGTGTTGTTCATGTGAGCCTGTGCATTCTCTGATTAGTTAGGTCAGCTGCCATAGTCTTTAAACATTGCTAACTTCGGGCTGTGTCTTTTCAGACTGGTAATTATGATTTTTTTTTTCTCCTTTGGAAGAAGAAAATGGTCTGTGGATTTATCAAACTTTCTTTCCTCTCCTTTTGTGCTTTATTTCAGCCTTTTCCCCCTTCTCCTTTTATGGGCAGAGAGTTAGGAAATGTGGCCAGATAGCATATAATGTAACTAATTCAGGGTTTTTTTTTTTTGTGAGAATAAACTTCTTTGGTCCTGTGGGCAGCTGTTCTCTGCCTAAAGTGGAGGTCAGACTGAGCAGCACTAATATGCTCTAAATATTGAGGTATATTTGGCTTGAGGTAGATTGTTGCCAGCAAGGGGAAACCATGGGGAAAATAATTACCAAATTGTTTTGAACAGCATGAAAGGTTACACTTAGTCCAAAAAAATGAACTGAAAAGCGTATTCTTGGGGAGCACACTCTGTGTCATTGAACAGGGCATTATGGTGAGGATGTGGAGAAGAAGGAACTCTGGTACAATGTTGATGGGAATAGAAATTGGTGCAGCCATTGTGGAAAACAGTACAGAGGTTCTTAAAAAATTAAAAATAGGGGTGCCTGGGTGGCTCAGTGGGTTAAGCCTCTGCCTTTGGCTTGGGTCATGATCCCAGGGTTCTGGGATCAAGCCCCACATTGGGCTCTCTGCTTGGTGGGGAGCCTGCTTCTCCCTCTCTCTCTGCCTGCCTCTCTGTCTACTTGTGATCTCTCTCTCTCTCTCTGTGTCAAAAAAATAAATAAATAAGTCTTTTAAAAAAATTAAAAATAGAAATACCATATGATCCAATACCCATTATTGGGTATTTACCCAAAGAAAAGAAAGACACTAATTTGGAAAGAGACATGATATGCATTCCTTTGTTTATTGCAGTATTGTTTACAATAGCCAGGAGATGGAAGTAACCTAAGTGTCCATCAGTAGGTGAATGGATAAGGAAGATGTGGTATACACACACACACACACACATGTACTTATATACACAAATATGTGTATATGTATACACACAATGGATTATTACACAGCCATAAAAAGGATGCAGCCATGCCATTTGAGACAACATGAATGGAGGATATTACACTTAGTGAAATAAGTCAGACTGGGAAAGACAAATAACATATGATTTAATTCATAAGTAGAATCTAAAAAAAGCAAACAAATTAATTAAAAAATAAATAGCCTAATCAGACCTATAAAGATGGAGAACAAATTGATGTTTGTCAGAAGGGAGGGAGTAGAGGCTTGGGCAAAGTAGGTGAAGGGGAGTGGGCAATAAAGGCTTCCAGTTATGGAATGAAGAAGTCAGGGGAATAAAATGAGCAGCATAAGGAATACAGTCAATGATATCGTAATAGTGATGTATTGGGATGGGTGGCAGCTGCACTTGGAGTGAACATGGCATGGTGTATGAACTTGTTGAATCACTATGTTGTACACCTGGAGCTATACTCAAATAAATAAACAAAAAGCAAACAAACCCAGGGCATTATGAGTTAATCATATGATGTCAGGAAATTGGAATCTGTTTAAAGCAAAGAAAAAATCAAATGGATAGTGCAGAACTGAAAAAGATGCAGTATCTGATATATTAAGAATAGACAAATCCATTAATACAGTAGGAGGTTTTAAACATGTCTCAGTATTTGTTAGATCACAAAGACAAAAATATCAGTAGGGACACAGATTTAAATAACATAAATAAACCAACCTGACTAATGAACATATACAGATTATTGTCCTTGTATCTAATTTTCCTGCATCTTTACTAATCTGAAGTAGAGAGGAAAGGTAATTTACCATTAGTTATACTTATGTGTCTGGTTCTATTGGTGCTTGTATTACTTTGTTTTTAAAATTCCATGTTACAAGCAAAGTAACAAAAAACCCAAAAGTTGGGGCGCCTGGGTGGCTCAGTTGGTTGGACGACTGCCTTTGGCTCAGGTCATGATCCTGGAGTCACGGGATCGAGTCCCACGTCGGGCTCCCAGCTCCATGGGGAGTCTGCTTCTCCCTCTGACCTTCTTCTCACTCATGTTCTCTCTCACTGTCTCTCTCTCAAATAAATAAATTAAAAAAACAAAAAACAAAAAACAAACAAACCCAAAAGTGTTCTTACACCTTTGCTTGTTTCACACTTTAATAGCATCAAGTCTAAACTTACTAGCATGACACTAAAGGGCCTACAGTCTGACTCAAGCCTATATTTCTGTTCTTCTATCCTACCTCTCCTCTCCTCTCCTCTCCTCCCCTCTTCTCTTCTTTCCTACCTCTCCCCTGTCATTGAACTACTTGTCCTTTCCCCAAAATGTATACCTTGGGCTATTTTCTGGGATGCTTTTCTCCAGTTCCACTGTGGATGGAAACTCTAGGGTAGTAACTGTCACTCTCTGGCCTTCCTAGAGCTTTTTGTTAATATCATCATTATGATGCTTGTCTGGTTTGTTGTTAATAGTTTTTTGTGTGTCCTGCTAGAGTGTGAATTATTTGATAAGGTCAGTGTGTTACTATTCATTTGGAGTTTTTTTGTTTTGTTTTGTTTTGTTTGTTTTTTGACAGACAGAGATCACAAGTAAGCAGAGAGGAAGGTGGAGAGAGGGGGAGGGGGAAGCAGGCTCCCTGCTGAGCAGAGAGCCCAATTTGGGGCTCGGACCCAGGACCCTGGGATCATGACCTGAGCTGAAGGCAGAGGCTTTAACCCATTGAGCCACCCAGGTGCCCCTGGAGTTATCTTTATACAAAATGTATTGGCAGTGAAAAAGTGCTAGAGGAAGAGAGACTAGGGAGTGTTCACTGTTCTTTGGTGCAGAGTTTTTTTTGGAGATAAGGGCTTTATCTAGAGGGATGCCAGGGGAATGAAGAGGGAGTGTGAGATATGAGAAATTGTTGCAAAAAGAACGACAGGGTGACCATCCGTTAGATGGTAGAACAGAGTGTCAAAAAGAGGGACCCAAAGATCTAACTTGGAGGTGATTGAACCTAGGAATACTAATTGGAGGAGTATGTGTGTTTGTGTTCATGTTCTCTTCAGGTGAGAGAGGAGTGAAGATCGGAGATGGTGCTTGAGGTATTAGTTACTAGTTACAAGTGCCCATTGGGCAGTTGGGAAATAGGCTCTGGAGATTGGGAGAGAAGTCAAGATAATAAAGAGATTTAGCAGTTTTGAGATAAGGAAAACGTATGGCAGCATATATGATTTTGGAAATTGAATTGGTATTGTTTCCTGACATAATTTAATTGCTTAGAGCTGGAGCCAGAAATTCAACTAGAATATATATGTATAATAGAATACATAGGGGCGCCTGGGTGGCTCAGTCCATTAAGCGTCTACCTTCAGCTCAGTTCATGATTCTAGGGTCCTGGGATGGAGCTCCATGTCGGGCTCCCTGCATAGTGGGGAGCCTGCTTCTCCTTCTCCTGATCCCCCTGCTTGTGATCCTTCTCTCTCAATCTCTCTCTCTGTCTCTGACAAATAAATAAATAAATAAAGTCTTTGAAAAAAAAAATAGAGTACATATATAAATGAACAGATGGGTGGGGTTTGGGTCTGTTTGTTTGTTTGTTTTTTAACCTCTAAAGTATAAGTACTTCTGGCATTTTGCTCTGGGATGTTTTCTTTAAACAATGCTGGAAGTTCACATATTAATTTTCACGCCATTGTTCATGCTTGAAGAATACTATTGATAATCAAATGTGCATTAGTAAAGTGCTTTTGGTCTTCTCTAAACTTGTACATTAAGGAGGTGCTTGGACCTCTTTCTTCCTTCTTCTCTATTCTAATGTGAATGCTGCCTAATTTGAAAGGAAAGCAAAAAGGTAAAACAGTTCTCAAACAGAATATATTTGCTTCTACTCAAGTCACAAGTTTGCTTTAGTAAACTAAAATATACAGCCTGATATAAAATCTGACCTTTAGGAGCAGCACAATTGTATATTTTATAACATGATAGACTTACATGAAGGTGGAGAACCATATGTTAATCACTACTTTAGGATTTGGTCCCTAAATCTTCAGATCTGAGGTCTAGATAATCAGGTTTTTTTTCTCCTTTCTTTTCTTTTTTCTTTTTTCTATTTTCTATTTAACTCAGGTGGTAGAGAATGGGAGAGTACTTTAAAAAAAGGAAAATGTAGTTCAAAGAGCTGTGTGAGAGATCTTGTTGACCAACCAACTTAAACAAAACTGAAAACAGATGCAGAACTGTGTAATTTAGTTTAACTTTGTAGAACCATATCATTAGCAAATATATATTCAGTGGGAGTGGTGAAGAAAATAGATAAAGTTGCTGAGAATACAAACACCAAGTTCAATTAAGATTTGCTCATAGTAAACTTGAATTTAAAGACCAGGAATATGGGGAATTTTTAAAGGGCCTCTGTTTTTTTCTGTTCATTTGATGCAGATGTCCCACTTAAAATTTTTTGAGTGCTATGCTCATTAGGTTTTAAAAATATATCAGGGAGTGCAAAATTATCACTTATTAACTCACTTATTATCTATAAATAAATTGTTCACAGATGTCAAAATTGTGAGAACTCGCTGTCCTTTGAAGTAGGTTTTTTGGTTTTTTTTTTTTTAAGATTTTTAAATTTATTTGTCAGAGAGAGTGAGAAAGAGCATAAGCAGGGGGAGCGGTAGCCAGAGGGAGAAGCAGACTCCCTGCTGAGCAAGGAGCCCCATCTGGGACTCAGTCCCAGGACCCTGGGATCATCACCTGAGCCCAATGCAGACACTTAACCAACTGAGCCATGCCGGTGTTTTTTGAAAGTTTTTTGGTTTTTTTTTTTTTTTTTAAAGATTTTATTTATTTATCAGAGAGAGAGAGGGGGAGAGAGCGAGAACAGGCAGACAGAATGGCAGGCAGAGGCAGAGGCAAAAGCAGGCTCCCTGGACGCTGGGATCATGACCTGAGCTGAAGGCAGCTGTTTAACCAACTGAGCCACCCAGGCGTCCCTTGGTTTTGTTTTTTAAAGATTTACTTATTTGTCAGAGAGAGAGCACGTGCACAATTTGGGGTAGTGGCTGGCCAAGGGAGAAACAGGCTCCCTACTGAGCAAGGCAGGGTGGAGGTGGAGGACCTCCCAGGACCCTGGGATCATGAACGGAGCCAAAGGCAGCGGCTCAACCCACTGAGCCACCCAGGCACCCCTAGTTCCCTGTTTTTGAATGAAGGGTTGATTTATTTAAGTACCTCTCATGCCCCCAACAAAGCTAGATCTCTTTAGTGAAAACAGTAATAGGGACTGGTTCTATGATAACGATGAATTGAGTGACTAAAGCATATGAAAATTTGTTGTTGGACAAATAAAGGAGTTTAATGGGTATGAGCAGATCCTTTTATCATAAGATTTAGCCACCTATAGCAATTACTGTTAATCACAATTTATTGTACTACTGGACAGTTTGCTAATGGTTACATTTTTAGTCTTTTTTTTTTTTGATGCTGGTAAAGGAATGAAGGGATTGTAAATTTCATAGTACATTACATTCAGTTTTTTCCAAACAAAGAAAACTTTGGATTGGCAAGGTAATGTTTTTTTTAAAGTTTTGTTTTGTTTTGTTTTTTGTTTTTTAATGTAATCTCTATAACATGAAGCTCTAATGCACTACTTTTCTGACTGAGCCAGCCAGGCACCTGGGTAGATAGGTTTAAAAGCAAAATTTGTACCATTTTTCTTTCTTTGTCAATTCTTGTAAGTAGAGGAAAGAGTCTAAATCAGTGATTTTCAAACTGAGATATGTATGGGGAGAAGGAAGAGACCTGTTTTGATAGCTTTAAGGAAATAAATTTCCAGATCTTCCATTCCTACTCTTTCCTAAAATTAAAAGATATTTTGGGGGTACCTGGGTAGCCCAGTCAGTTGAGCAATGGACTCTTGATTTTGGCTCAGGTCATGATCTCAGGGTCATGAGCTCAAGTCCCACATCAGTTCCTCATCCAGTGGGGAGTCTGCTTGGGTTTCTCTCTCTTCTCTCTCTGCCCTCCCCTGTAAAATAAATAAATAAATCTTTTAAAAAAAGATATTTTCAGTAATTATTACCTGTTTATTGCTTAGTAAAATTGATAATTTTGCCTTTCTGATAAATTTTATGCCCATAGTTATAATAATTCAATCTAAAAGATAAAAATTAGTTCTTAGGGTATTAAGGTAATTGAAAATTTAGGAAAATTTACATACATATACATACATATTATAGTTTGAAGTGTTATAGGATGATCGGTGTAACACTTTGAACCATACAAGTATATCACATTCAAATAACCTGTGGATGAAGCAGAATGGAAATGTAAGTTCAGATAGAAAAAGGGAAGATGTAAAATTCTTATTGTGAAAGAAGAGTATATGTTCACACAAGTTTTATATAAATGATTCCAGGAATTAAATCTATATTTTATTTTTTGGGGTACATCTAAAATAATAATGTAAAAGTTTTATTTAAAAATATAAAAATTTATACCATCCAGGAAACTACACTGTTTGCAACTAGTTAAACTAAAGATGAAAACTTTTAGATGCCACCTATGTGAAGCACTGCATAATTTTTCAAAATTATTTTAGTACGAATAAACAAATTTGAAGGTCATTGGCTTAGCTAGCCCCCTGAGAGAGAAATGGATAACAGAGGTATGCTTATTTATGATTGTTAATAAGTCAGATTGATGAAGTTCCAGAACCTAAGTCAGGTTCGGTGGGGTGAGGTTCGGAGCTGACGACTAAAGAAAGAATTCTTAAGACATCTTTGGTGCAAAATGGTGGTTTATTAAAGCACGGGGACAGGACCCGTGGGCAGGAAGAGCTGCTGCCCCGGGTTGTGAGGAGTGGCTGGTTATATACACAGGAGTTGGGTAGGTGAGGACAAAGGGTTGTTCAGAAGGGCTATTGGGATAAAGAAGACTGTCAGGATATGGAAGGCCTGGTTACTATCAAGCCAAGGCCACTTTCCCTCTAATGAGGCACTAACATAAAGACAATTGGGAGTCTCCTGGTGGAATGTTACATTCCTGCTATCAAACGTCCTTGTTAGTGAGATTTAGGGCTTTAAAAGAAATTTAACTTTATTTACTTTTCCTTCTACCTCTATCTCCTTCGGTTTTTTTATGGAGGGGAGGGTGACGTTAGGGCTTGAGGAACTGAGTTATGTATCTTTGGAAATTGGGCTATTGATAAGGCAACTTCTTTGTTGTAAATCTCAAGGACATTTGTAAACCAAGAGAGACTCCTGCCTTGCAGGACTGTGATCTCTGCAAGATAACCATTTGCTCTTCTTTTAGGGCAGTCAGGGGTGCCTGTGAAATGTCACACATATTACCAAGGGGAGTGGGTGGAGAGGGGGTGCAAGGTGCCAGCCCCTGCTCCGTTCTCAGCCAGCCTCCTGCTCCTTCATCAAGATAAATAACAGACCCTTTTATACTGTTAGTAAAATATTTTATTGCTTTGAGGCATGCCTGTAATGAATGTTCCACTCCCCAAATTTAAATTTTCTTTAACTGGATAAAGATACTGTTCTGAGGTCTGATATTTAATCCTGTAGCCTGTATTGAGCCACATGACACCACCTTAAAAAAAAGCAGACATATGAACTGAATCTGGTAAGTAGCCGCAGCTGTCAGTAACATCAGGCTTATCTACATTTTAATGGCTGTTCTCTGTTACAGGAAACTCTAGCTTTGTATAGGTAGGGTTTTTTTGTTGTTGTTGTTGGGGCAAAGATCAAGACAGAAAGATCTCAACCGCTGCCTAGTTAAGATTACTCATTGACAGTTAGTATTGGGAAAATAAATGTTAAGTTTAACCCAGATAGCAAATAATGCCTATTGGTAGCACCTCACAAAACTCAGTTAATATCTTCATTTGCTTCCAGGTTTTTTTAGAGATGATTTACAAAATTTAATTGCTAAAGTGAAACTTGAAGCTGGTGAATAAAAACTTTCTGATATTCTAGAGTTAGAATAGCATTTTAATCTTTTTTTGTATAGCAAATAAAAATGAGTTTACCACACTGTTCACGTTGGTGGGTTCCTATGAGTTTAGAAATATGTGGATTAGGAAGATACCACAACTTGTAAGTTGACTTCTGAGAGTAGTTTATTATTATAAACTCAGGAAATGTGCTTTACTTTTAGATTTCATTAAGAAAAGGATATCCTGTATATAGCTTTCTATTACTGATTCTCTGTAATTCCTTCCTGTCAAAGAATATACCTTGTATGATTTCAGTTCTTGTACATTTGTTAAGTTTGTTTTACAACCCAGGGTATTGTCTGTCTTGATGAGTGTTCCATTTGTACTTGAAAAGAGTATATATGTTGCTGTTGTTGGGTAGGGTGTGCTCTAAATGTCCTTTAGATCTACTTGATGGTAAACTTGGACTACAATGTTTTCTTGGTCAATTGACCCTTTTATCATTAGGTAGTATCCCTCTTTAAAACCCTGCTACTGAGGCGCCTGGGTGGCTCAGTGTCTGCCTTCAGCTCCGGTCATGATCCCATGATCCCAGGATTCCGGGATATTGGAATCGAGCCTGCTTCCCCTCCTCTCTCTCTGCCTGCCCCTCTGCCTACTTGTAATCTCTGTCTGTCAAATCAATCAATCAATCAATCTTTTAAAAAATAAAATAAAATAAAACCCTGCTACTTTTCCTTGTTCTCAAGTCTACTTTGGCTGATAGTACTCTAGCCTCTCCATTTTTCTTTTGTTTTATGTTTGCCTGGTGTATCTTTTAACCTTCTTTTACTTTTTTTTTTTTTTAAAGATTTTATTTATTATTTGACAGAGATTCAGCAAGAGAGGGAACACAAGCAGGGGGAGTGGGAGAGGGAGAAGCAGTCTTCCTGCTGAGGAGGGAGCCCAATGTGGGGCTTGATCCCAGGACCACCTGGTGCCCCACCTTCTTTTACTTTTAACTTCTCTGTACCATTATATTTATTTAAAGGGAGTTTCTTAGGGCACCTGGGTGGCTCAGTCGGTTAAGCATCTGCCCTCTGCTCCAGGTCATGATCTCATGCTATCTGCTCTGCAGAGAGCCTGCTTCTCCCTCTGCCTGCTGCTCGGCCTACTTGTGCTTGCTCTCTCTATCAAATAATAAATAAAATCTTAAAAAAAAAAATAAAGGGTCAGGTCATGATCTCAGGATCCTAGGATCGAGCCCCACATCGGGCTCTCTACTAGGCAGGGAGCCTGCTTCCCCCCACCTCCCCCTCTCCCGTACCCTCCCTCCTGCCTCTCTGCCTACTTGTGATCTCTGTCTGTCAAATAAAATAAAATCTTTAAAAAATAAAGTGAGTTTCTGATGGACAGCATGTAATTGGCTCTTATTTTTCAATTCGTTTGATAATTTGTCCTTTATTTTTAATTTTTTTTTTTTTAAGATTTACTTAGTTGAGAGAGAGAGTGAGCGAGAGGGCACAGGAGGGGAAGAGGGAGAAGCAGGCTTCCCACTGAGCAGGGAGCCTATGGGGTGGGGGTTCCCAGGATGCTGGGATCATTACCTGAGCCGAAGGCAGAGGCTTAAAAGACTGAGTCACTCAGGTGCCTCTGGCAATTTGTCTTTTAGTCTGTATGTTTATACCATTTACACTGAATGTAATTATTGATATGTTTGGATTTAAGTCTACTTTTTAATTATTTTCCTCTTTATTTCCTCTGTTTTTTATTCTACTGCTTCCTCTCTCCTGCCTTCTGTGGGATTGTTTGAATGTTTAGTATTTTATCTCTTGTGTTTTTTACTGTATCTCCTTTATATGGTTTGTTCTGATAGTTGCTCTAGGAGTTACAATTTACATGCTTAATTTTTCACAGTTCTATCACAGGACTGATATTTTACCACTTAAGGAGCTTAAGGAGAAATGCACAAATCTCACCACCACACTGTACCGTCCCCCACTTTATGTTGCCATTGTCATTTGTATTACATGTATATGCATTGAAAATCCCACCAGACAGTGTTATGATTTTTGCTTTCCGCTGTCATACATACTCTAAAGAACTTAAGAGGAAAAAAATAGTTCATTGTATTTACCCAGATATTTACCATTTCTGCTGTTCTTTCATTCTGGAAATCCCGAGTTTCTCTCTGGTGTCATTTATTTTTTTATTTTTTTTACTCGAATAACTGACTTTCTTTAGTATTTCTTTTATTTATTTTGGTTTTGGTTTTGGTTTTCGTTTATTTTTTAATTATGTTCAATTAGCCAACATATAGTACATTATTAGTTTTTGATGTAGTGTCCAACGATTCATTAGTTGCATATAACACCCAGTGCTCATCACAACATGTGCCCCCCTCAATACCCATCCCCCGGTTACCGATTGAAGGAGCAGCTTCCTTCTGTAACCTTCAGTTTGGTTCCCGGAGTCCAGAGTCTGTCATGGTTTGTCTCCCTCTCTGATTTCTTCCGGGTTTTCCCTCCCTCCCTCTGTGGTCCTGCACGCTATTCCTTTTGTTCCACTGATGAGTGAAACCATACGATAATTGTTTTTCTCTGCTTGACTTATTTCCCTGAGCATAATCCCCTCCAGTTCCATCTATGTTGATGCAGGTGGTGGGTAATCATCCTTTCTGTTGGCTGACTTTAGCGTGTTTTTTTTTTTTAAAGCAAGTTGGTTTGTGGTGGATTCTTTAGTTTTCCTTCACTGAAAATGTCTGTTTTTTGCCTTCATTACTGAAGAATATTTTCACTGGATATAAAACTCTAGGTTTTGGGTTGGCAGGTTTTGTTTGTTTGTTTTATGCTCTTGCCTTCTGGCCTCCACAGCTTTTGATGAGAAACTCACAGTCATTTGAATTGTTGTTCCCCTGTATGAGCATATTATTTTTCTGTTACTGCTTTCAAGAGTTTTTCCTTTGTCTTTGGTTTTGAGCAATTCGATTATAAAGTATCTAGCCATGAATCTTTTTTTTTTTTTTTAGTTTAACCTGTTTGGGATTTGCTGAGTTTCTTGAAATCTAAGTTTACATCTTTTGCCAAATTTGGGGACTTTTTGGCTATAATTTCTTCATCTTTTTTTTTTTTTTTTTTTTTCTTTTTTGGCATTGTGCCCTTTTCCTCTCCTTCTGAGACTCCAGTGACAAGAATGCCAGACCTTCCGGTAGACCTTTGTCCCTAAAAGTATTCTTTTTTCTCTGTTACTTACATTAGGTAATTTCTGTTTGTCTATCTACAAATTAACTCTTCCCCCTTGTCAGTTCCATTCTCCTGTTGAATTCATCAAGTAAATATTTAAGTTTTGGTTATTGAATTTATCATTTTGAAATTTCCACTTTGTCCTTCTTCTTTGTGTCTTCTGTTTTTTATTTCTAGAATGGTTAATCTTGGGGCACCTGGGTGGCTCAGTAGTTAAACGTTTGCCTTGGGCTCGGGTCATGATCCCAGGGTCCTGGGATCAAGGCCTGCATCTGCCCTCCCTACTCAGCAGGAGGCCTGCTTTTCTCTCTCTCTCTCTCTCTCTCTCTCTCACTCCCACTGCTTGTGTTCCCTCTCCCACTGTGTCTCTCTCTCTGTCAAATAAATTAATTAAATCTTTTTTTTAAGAAAAAAAAAAAGAATGGTTAATCTTACTTCCTTGGAATGTGGCTAAAACAACTGCTTTAAGCTTAGTCTGATAACTTTAATATCTAGGTCACACTGGGGTTGGTGTCTATTGATTGTTTTTTCCTTTCAAGTGGTTGACATTTTCCTGGTTCTTTTAATATCAAAGAATGTTGGGTTATATAGGCTGAACATTTTGGATCTTATGAGATCCAAGTCTTGTTTAAATTCTACAAAAAAATGGGGCGCCTGGGTGGCTCGGTGGGTTAAGCCGCTGCCTTCGGCTCAGGTCATGATCTCAGGGTCCTGGGATCGAGTCCCGCATCGGGCTCTCTGCTTAGCAGGGAGCCTGCTTCCCTCTCTCTCTCTCTGCCTGCCTCTCCATCTACTTGTGATTTCTCTCTGTCAAATAAATAAATAAAATCATTAAAAATAAATAAATAAATTCTACAAAAAAATGACAACTTCTTTGTTTATTTTAGCAGTCAATGACCAGGTAGGCTCAGTTTTAAGTTTTGACTTGCCTCCTATGGCTGTGATGGCAGTTTGAATTTTCAAAGTATTTACAGTTCTGTTCAGATCTGTTCTGTGTACTTACCTCCCAAGGGCCAGTCTGGAAGCTGTTTTGTTATTCAGTTCTCCATGCTTTTGGCATGTTGTTAGGGTCATACCCACACATTGCAGTTCAAGAGTAAGTCCAAGAGTTTGTAGACAGTTTATGGGATCCCTTTCTTAATATCCTTCCTTCTCTACAATATCACCAGTAGTCCCTAGCTTCCAAGGTCTCCTAATATAGATGCTGAAGACATGAAAGGATGTGCAATATTATTTGTTGTCCAGGAAATACAAATTAAAACCACATTGAGATCCCATTGTACACTCACTAGAATATTTAGTTAAAAATCTGACCAGTTGGGGCGCCTGGGTGGCTCAGTGGTTTGGGCTGCTGCCTTTGGCTCGGGTCATGATCTCAGGGTCCTGGGATCGAGCCCTGCATCGGGCTCTCTGCTCCGCAGGAAGCCTGCCCCCCCCCCCTCTCTGCCTGCCTCTCTGCCTACTTGTGATCTCTGTCTGTCAAATAAATAAATAAAATCTTTAAAAAAAAAAAATCTGACCAGTTGCATGAGCAGTTTAAGTGAGGATGCAGAGAAACTGGAACATTCATGCGTTGCTGGTAGGAATGTGAAATGGTAAGCCACTTTGGAAAATAGTTTGACAGTTTCTTATAAAGTTAAACTTAAATTTGCGGTATAACTCAGCCAAGGCATTCCTAGATATTTATCCAAAAAAACATGAAAATATATGCCCACACTAAGGTCTGTGCACAGCTTTATTCACAATCACCAGAAACTGAAAGCAGCTCAAATATCCATCACATGTAAAAGGATAAACAAATTGTACTACATCCATGCAAGCAAATACTGAGAAATAAAAAGGAGAATTTATATATGCAACAGTATGAATGAATCTCAGAAGCATTGTGCTAAGTAAAAGTAGCCTTATACAAAAGGCTTTATACTGCATGATTTCATTTATATGACATTCTGGAGAAGGCAAAAATATAGGCAAAGAAATTAGATTAGTGGTTGCCCAAAACCTGGGAGCTGGAGGAAGGGAACTTTCTGGGATGAGACAAATGTCCTGTATCTTGATTGTGGTGGAGCTTATATGAATGTACACATTGCACTATATACTTAAAAAGGATGACTTTTATAGAATATAAACTATGACTCAATAAACTTGAGTTTAAAAAAAAACAGCATACCATGTTGGTTAGATTGTCAAAATTGTTTTGAATCAGTTAACTCATACTTGTGTATAGGGAAACGGAGAAACTGTATGTTTCAAAGAAGAATAAAGTTTAAATTGTCATGCAAAAAGATTTATCTTTATATGCTTAAAAAAAAAACTACATTCGGGGGCGCTTGGGTGGCTCAGTGGCTTAAGCTGCTACCTTCGGCTCAGTCATGATCTCAAGGTCCTGGGATCGAGTTCTGCGTCAGGCTCTCTGCTCAGCGGGGAGCCTGCTTCTCTCTCTCTCTCTCTCTACCTGCCTCTCTGTCAACTTGTGATCTCTCTCTGTCAAATACATAAAATCTTTTTTTTTTTTTTTTAAGATTTTATTTATTTCTTGACAGAGATCACAAGTAGTCAGAGGCAGGCAGAGAGAGAGAGGAGGAAGCAGGCTCCCCACTGAGCAGAGAGCTGATGCGGGGCTTGATCCCAGGACTCTGGGATCATGACCCGAACTGAAGGCAGAGGCTTTAACTCACTGAGCCAACCAGGCGCCCCAAATCTTTTAAAAAAATTACATTCAGTTAGCCATTGTATAGTACATGATTAGTCCTTGATGCTGTGTTCAGTGATTCATTAGTTAAGTGTAACACCCAGTGCTCATCACAGCATGTGCCCTTCTCAATACCCATCACCCTGTATATGCTGTTTTATACCTTTTTTGTTATTATACGGTAAATATCATGCCCATAAATGTTTGTCCACAATACCTTAAATAGTTGCACAGTAGCCCATTTTATATAATTGTAAACTGATCCCCCATTTTTGGATAGTCAGGTATTTTTCAGTTTTATTCTCTTTTAGTTTAAACATTATAGTCCTCTTCTTTGTAGCTATTACCTTGGTATAAGTTCCTGGAAAATAAATTTTCTCTGTTAAGGTCATGCCAAAGATGTCATACACGTAATTATTAACTTGTTACCCAGGAGTGTTCTATAACTCTCTTATTTTATGGGGTTTGTTTCTTAATCTCTTTTTAAAATTTTTTAAGGTAGGTTTTTGATAAAATATTTTACAGTTGTTAATAGTTAAATCTATCATTTTTTTCCTTTTATGCCTTCATGCTACTTTGCTGCCAAACTTAGATTCTTCTCATCCTGAGAGTACAAAAATATTCATGTTGAGTTCCAGGTTTGTTTACAGTTTCATTTTTATATCAAATTCCATATGGATTTAAGTTTATTTGGTATGATAGGAGGTAAAGCTCACCAGTATTTTTTATCACATAGTTACCAGTTGTTCATGTAACAATTACTGACTAATTCATTCCCCCTTAATTTTATTTCCAATATTTACATGGCTTCCTGTTAAATAGGGTCTTATCAAAGGAAAATTTGGGGAATACATCCCAAGATTTAATGAATATTTTCTATTTCCACTAGATTCTATGCTGTAAAGCAATGATTGACTCCACAAAGATGTGTTACAGTTAGGTACACTCCTCACTGTAATATTTCCTCAAATCTGTAGGACCTACAAAAAGAGTTTTGTCTCCATGAATCTGACCTTTAGTTTTAGATTGTAGAGTTATTAAAAAAAAAAATCACTACAGTGCGTGATCTGTGGGGCTAGAGTCCACTGAATGTAATTTCTTGTCTTAAAGTCTTCTTTTAGAAGACTTCTATCCTTCCTCTCTTCCCCTACCCTGGGAATATATTTCTCTGTGTCATTGATTGGCAATGGCTAGCTATAGTACTATTAAAGTTTAAAAAGCTGATTAGACAATACTCCAAAATACTACTGTAAACTTGGTCTTCGTGTTGCTCTTAGCTAGTGTTTCTTAAATAGCTACTTAAGAAAGACAATTAAGGAACAGACAAAAGAATGCCAGAACTCCAGCCTGGTGATTATAGTGTTGTAAGCTGTCTACTTCCCTACCTTCTGGCGTAATTAAAGTATTAATTGGCCATGTTTGCAACTTAACATAGCTATTAAGTTTTACATATGCAAAAAAAAATGAGCTCACATATGCGTTGCTCTGAAATTGTTATTTTTATGTGTTCTGTGTTCTGCTTCCTCACCAAGACTCTAGACTATGAATGAAGGTATGTCTTTTATTTATAAATCCCTGTAATCTTAGTATAACATCTTAAACACAATGACCATTGTACTATGACCAATATAGTAGTAAAAATTGGAAAAGATTAATAAATATGTATCACGAATAGTATGTGTATGTCCACATTGTACATACAGGTGAGAGTTAAGCAAAGATGATCATAGATGCCAGATCCAAAGTTCATACCAAGATGCTGGACAATAAGAAAAGGTCAAAAGATGGATACCTTGCCTTCTAAGAAGAATGTTAAGACCAAGTTACTGGGCTTTTGGTGGTTATAAACTTATGTATATTCTGGGAAGACAAAGTCTTTGGCATCTCAAATTTAATACATTCAAAACAGAAATCTTAATTACCTACTTAGTTTCATTCTTTCAACAGATATTTTCTGAAGGGCTATTGTGTGCCAGATACTGTCTGGTGCTTGGAATATCCATCAGTGGGTGTAGTAGATAATCTCTGCCCCTGTGTTGCTTATAATCTAGTCTAGAGAAATAGGCAGTAAATAATAAACTTAATAGGTATATTGTTAAGTACTCTAGAAAAAAGAAAAAGTACAAAAGAGTGAGTGGAATTGTGAGTGTTGGTGGGATGGTCTTGGGGATAATGTTGGGGAGAAGCAAGTAGCAACTTTAAATGGGGAAGTCAAGTTGAAATTGGAGCAAAGAGCTGGAGATGAGGGAATTAGTCAAGCAGGCATATCTGGGAGAAGAGCATAACAGGCAAAGGAAGTAGCTGGAGCAAAGACCCGAAGTCAGGAGGTACCCAGTGTGTGAACTTGCAGGGAGGCCATTGTGGCAGATGCAGAGCCAGTGATGGAGAGAGTATGAAAGAAGGTTAAAGGGGAAAGGGAAATGGTAGAAGACAAATCGCATGGGGCGTTAGGCCTCTGTAAAGACTTTGGCTTTTAGTTTGAGTGGAAAAGGGAGTCATCATACAAAAGAGTAACATCTGACTTAACATTTTTTTTTAATATTTTTATTTATTTATTTGAGAGACAGTGAGAGAGAGTATGAGAGGCAAGAAGGTCAGAGGGAGAAGCAGACTCCCCATGGAGCTGGGAGCCTGATGTGGGACTCGATCCCGGGACTCCGGGACCATGACCTGAGCCAAAGGTGGTTGCTTAACCAACTGAGCCACCCAGGTGCCCCTGACTTAACATTTTAACAGAATTAATTTCACATCTCTGTTGAGAAATGAATATAGAAGGGCAAGGGCAGGTATAGGGAGAACTGTTAAGAGTGATTGAAGAAATTCAGGCAAAGAAGGGATGGTGGCTTGTAAAACGGCAGCAGCCATGGAGGTGAGGAGAAATCTTTGGATTCTGGATTTTTCAGTTAGAGCTACCATGAATTTCCAATGCTTTAGATTGGAATGTGACTCCAAAGATTTTTGGCCTGAGCAGCTGGAAGAGTGGAAGTGCCAGTAGCCATGATAGGAGAGATTGCAGGTGGAGCAAGTTTGGAGAAGATGAAGGTACCTTAAGTTTATGATATGCAAGTAGAGATGTTGAATAGGCAATTGGATGTACAAGTCTGGAGTCTGGGAAAGAGGTCTTCTCTAGAGATAGAAATTTGAGAGTTGTCAGCATGTAGATAATATTTAAACCATGAGACATCAAGGGAATAAATAAGAGAAGAGGACCAAAGACAGAGCTTAGGCATGTCATAGCTTGTACCTTTGTTCTTCTCCTTTCAGATAGTTAATGGCACTACTATCTTCCTAGTTTCCCTAGCTAAAAATCTAAAAGTCGTCCTTGATTCTGTATAAACAAATCCTTTCTAAATCCAGATCTGTCTGCTTCATCTCCCCTACCAGCAGAAATCTTAGTTATGATCCAAGCCATCATTTTTTTCTAATTCTTCACTCTGCTTCCCCTTTTACTCCTCATCCCCGAGTCATTCTCTACCCAGCAGTCAGAATGATCTTTAAAAAGGCAATTCATGGGACACCTGGGTGGGTCAGTTAGTTAAGTGTTCAGCTTTTGATCTCAGCTCAGGTCTTGATCTCAGGATCATGAGTTTAAGCCCTGCATTAGGCTCCATGTTGGGCATGGAGCCTACTTTTTGTTTTTTTAAAGGCAATTCAGATTATATCACACCTCTGTTCAAAACCCTCCAATGTCCTGTATGGCAAGGGAAGCAATCAACAGAGTAAAAAAGCAGCCTATGGAAAATACTTGTGAACTGTATATCTGATAAAGGGTTAATATTTAGAATATGTAAAAAACTCCTACAACTCAAACCTCTCAAGTAATCTGATTAAAAGTGGGCAAAGGACTTGAATAGACATTTCTTCCAAGAAAATATACAAATGGCCAACATATATATGGAAAGATGTTCAATATCACTAATCATCAGGGAAAAGCAAATCATAACCTCAATAACTTATCACCTTATACTCCTTTGGGATGGTCAATCTAAAAAAAAATAGCAAATGTTGGTAGGGATGTGGAGAATTTGGAACCCTTTGCGTGGTTGGTAGGAATATAAAAATAGTGTAGCTACTATAGGAAACAGTATGGAGCTTCCTCAGAAAGTTAGAAATAGAATTACCATATGATTCAGCAGTTCTGCTTCTGAGTATATATACAAAAGAATTGAAGCAGGATCATGAAAAGATATTTGCACATTGAGATTCACTGCAGCCTTATTTACAGTTGCCAAGAGACAACCTAAATGTCCATTGACATTTGGATAAAGAAAATGTGGTATACACATACAGTAGAATATTATTGTGCCCAAAAAAGGAAGAAAGCATCTCTGATAAAGGACTGTGATCTAAAATACATGAAGAACTCTTGAAACTCAACAGCAAAAAATAGCCTGATTAAAAAGTGGGCCAAAGATCTTAACAGACACCTTAACAAAGAAGTTACACAGGTGACAGGGGCCCATGAGTGGCTTAGTCAGGTGAACATCTGACTCTTGATTTTGGCTCAGGTCATGATCTCAGGGTTGGGGGATTGAGCCCTGCATTGGGCTCTGTGCTCAGGACAGAGTGCTTGTCCGTCGCCCTCTGCTCCTCCACCCACTTGCTCTCTCTCTCTCTCAAGTTAATAAATAAAATCTTTAAATAAAAAGAGTTATACAGGTGGCAAACAAGGAAAGATGTGGGGTGCCTGGATGGCTCAGTGAGTTAAGCCTCTGCCTTCTGCTCAGGTTGTGATCCAGGGTCCTGAATGAAGCCCTGTATTGCATCGGGCTCCCTGCCCAGCAGAGAGTCTGCTTCTCCCTTTGACCCTCTCCCTGCGTTCTCTCTCTCAAATAAATCAATGAAGTTAAAAAAAAAAAATAAAGAAAAGATGCTCCATATTGCATGTCATTAGGGAAATACAAATTAAAGCAACAAGTTACGGGCTCCTGGGTGTCTCAGTTGGTTAAGCGATGGCCTTTGGCTGCATCTCCCTCTGACACTGCCCCCTCTTGTGCTCTCTCTCTCATTCTCTCTCTCAAATAAATAAATAAATAAATAAGCAACAAGTTACTACTTCCTACCTACCAGAATGGTCAAAATCGAGAATGGCCAAAATCCAGAACAGTGGCTGATGAAAATGTCAAGCAACAGGAACTCTCTTTTATTGGTGATAGGGGAATGCAAAATGGTGCATCCACTTTGGAAAACAGTTTGGTGGTTTTTTAAAAAACCGAACATACTCTTACTATATGCTAACAGCTATGCTCCTTGGTATTTACCCAAAGGATTTGAAAACGTATGTCCATGGGGCGCCTGGGTGGCTCAGTGGTTTGGGCCGCTGCCTTTGGCTCGGGTCGTGGTCTCAGGGTCCTGGGATCGAGCCCCACATCGGGCTCCCTGCTCCGCGGGAAGCCTGCTTCCCTCTCTCTCTCTCTCTCTCTGCCTTCCTCTCTGCCTACTTGTGATCTCTGTCTGTCAAATAAATAAATAAAATCTTTAAAAAAAAAAAAAAAACGTATGTCCACACAAAAATCTGCATACAGATGTTTATAGTGGGTTAATTCATAATTGTCAAAACTTGGAAGCAACCAACACATCCTTCAGTAGGTAAACGGGTAAGATAAACTGTGGTACAGCCAGACAATGGCATATCATTTAGCACTAAAAAGAAAACTATCAAGTCATGGAAAGACATGGAGGAACTTTAAGTACCTATTACTAAATGGAAGAAACCAATCTGAAAAGGCTATGTACTGTGCTATCCCAACTCTGTGACATTTTGGAAATAGCCAAGCCATATGGAAATAATAAAAAGATTAGCGGTTGCCAAAGGTTAGGGAAGGGGAGGGCTTAGTAGGTGGGGCACAGTTGATTTTTAGGGCAATAAAACTATATGATACTGTAAGGGTAGAAACATGGAAGATCTCTGTACCTTCTCAATTTTGCTATGAACCTAAAATTGCCTTAAAAAATAAAATTTAGGGGCGCCTGGGTGGCTCAGTGGGTTAAGCCGCTGCCTTCGGCTCAGGTATGATCTCAGGGTCCTGGGATCGAGTCCCGCATCGGGCTCTCTGCTTAGCAGGGAGCCTGCTTCCTCCTCTCTCTCTCTGCCTGCCTCTCTGCCTACTTGTGATCTCTCTCTGTCAAATAAATAAAATTAAAAAAATAAAAAATAAAAAAATAAAATTTATTTGAAAAATCAAGTGACAGGAATGGTAAGGTAATAAACTTTCTACAGAACGAGTATGAGGGCTTATCTGGGTGTAGAAGTGGTGAAAGTGGTTGCTGTGGATGCTTATTCCCCTTTTTACTTCCCTCTTCCATTGAACACATTTTGAAAGGGTTTATTATGTCTCACCCTCTCTCCCCTCCCCTGATTTGTGCAGTTGCATCACCCTAGATTTTGCCTTTTTTTTTTCTTTTGTTACGTTCTTGATAAAGGGAAGTACAGTTAGAATAGTAGGCACTTAATAATGCTTAGGCATGAACATCCTTCACAACTTTAAGATCATGTATACCTTTCATGCTCATGCTGTCAAAAGTCTTAACCTCTCTCTGTCTATCCTACTTCTTAAATTTGTAAAATGGGTGAAATAATACCTATCTTATACACTTGTAAAGATTAAATGTTAATATTCTTAAAGCTCGTAGGACAGGTCTGGCATATGGTAAAGACCCAAACGTAGAGCTGTTATCATTATACTGTTATTAACTGGTGTGTTTGTACTCTTCTTAACTGTTCATCCTGTCAGTCAAATACATTTCCTTTATGTATATTCCTTTTCAGCATATATTCCTTTAACCTTCCTTCTTAGTCTCCTCTGTAATCCAAGAGCCTTCCCCAATTTCAAACCATGTTTTCACAAAAGAAAATTTATAGATGCAGAGATGGCTGATTTAATTTGTTTGGTCTTTCTG
Source organism: Mustela nigripes (assembly GCF_022355385.1). NCBI lineage: Eukaryota > Metazoa > Chordata > Mammalia > Carnivora > Mustelidae > Mustela > Mustela nigripes. The sequence goes on from NC_081572.1 coordinate 43,413,950, forward strand.
AGAATAAACATATTTTCCCTTATGTTACAGGTGGTATGCAAGATTACAATTATGTGTGGGCCAACTGTTTTGAGATCACATTAGAACTATCTTGTTGCAAGTACCCACCTGCTTCTCAGCTTCGACAAGAATGGGAGAACAATCGTGAGTCTTTGATCACATTGATTGAAAAGGTAAAAGTAGCTGACTGGAAGGTTGGGGAATAGAAATAGCAGATGATATAAGGAAGAAATTCAGTTGCACTGGAGTAACAATCTTTAACAGTTCTTTTCCTCTGGAGGGCTTTCTCTGATTGTCTTAGAACACTTTATAGACTGAAATAATCAACCAAATTTGTACTGTCAGGTTCTTACAATGTCATGTGATCATATTTGCTAGAGAGCCTTTACCACTATATGAGCCATGGACATCAGTTTAATTTAAATATCAGGCAGGGTAATATACTATTGAATATACCAGAAATTATTACTTAATGAAAAATTATTACTTGTTGAGAAAATTAAAAGTCTTGTTTGGAGGAGAGGGAATTTCGAAAGCATATTACTAGTCTACATGTCAGATATGTGTTAAGTGTAAGCGACAATATTTTTTGTCTATATTTTATTTTCACTTGAAGGTATTGAAAAATATTTCAGCAAAATAGAGATGCGACCTTATTTAATTTTTTTAGAAATTCTAGCATCAATGCAGAGAGAGGTGATGTTCTCTTGCCTTCCAAATTGTCTTTGAGCCGTCTACTTCGATTCCTGTTTTTTTAGGTTCACATTGGAGTTAAAGGATTTGTTAAAGATTCAGTAACGGGATCTGGTTTAGAGAATGCAACCATCTCAGTAGCTGGTATTAATCATAATATCACAACAGGCAGATTTGGTGATTTCCACAGATTACTTGTCCCTGGAACTTACAACATTACAGCTGTTTCAACTGGGTAAGAATTTAGAATCTGAAAATACCAAGCCTCTGTTTATAGCTAAGAGAGAAATACAGTCTAGGAAACATTATTGACTGTACCTGGCTTTTATTTTTTCCTTGTTTTCTGATTTTTTCCCTTTTACAGCGAAAAAATAGTATTGTGGAGTCTTGGGACATAGTCTATCAGTATAATTGGATGTGAAGCATAATTGTAAAATTTTGAGGAACCACAGTTTTAAAAGCTTAAAAAGATGGTCAGCTGTATAAAGTATTGCCTCAAAGCTAACTGAGTACCAAAATAGAAAAAACTCAGAGCTCTGGGAAAGACATTTTATTTTTATTTTTATTTTTTTAAAGATTTATTTATTTGTCAGAGAGAGAGAGCGAGCGAGAGCGAGCACAGGCAGACACAGTGGAAGGCAGAGTCAGAGGGAGAAGCAGGCTCCCTGCGGAGCAAGGAGCCTGATGTGGGACTCGATCCCAGGACGCTGGGATCATGACCTGAGCCGAAGGCAGAGCTGCTCAACCAACTGAGCCACCCAGGCGTCCCTGGGAAAGACATTTTAAAAAGTTGCCCTAACATCAGCTTTCTAATACGTAAAATAAATGAGTGGTTTCTTACCTCCCCCAGCCACCTTTCAGGAATCCCAGTTTGTTAAGGATTTATTTGAAAATGTTTCATTTAATTTTGAGCTTTTCTATTTGGGAAAGTAGTTGGAATGTCAGTGTGATAAGGCACAGCAAAGGATTGAATGGTTTATCCCTTCCTTGAGTACTGTAGCAATTGCTATGGTGGGTTAGTGACCTCCATCTTTCATATTATTCTTTCCTTTGCGTGTTATTTTTGGTAAGCATTCTAATACGTGGGACTAAGATGGTAAGAGAAGTAGTTCTTTAAAGACTTAATCTGGGATTCTCTGAGATCATGTCATAAAGTCTGGAATTTACCCATTTATCTTTATTTAGTTTGAGTTTTGATAGAACACCGAGTGTAAGAGTATGAAAAGGCTGTTGTGCTTTTATAATGTTAAAGCATTTTGTGTTTAAATTTAACTCCAAGCCACCTACTTTAAAAAAAAAAATTTTTTTTTTTCAGGTATATGCCACTGACAATTAATAATATAATAGTGAAAGAAGGACCGGCCACAAAGGTGAATTTTTCCCTTCGGCCAACTGTGGCTTCAGTAATCCCTGACACAACTGAGGTGGTAGTAACTGCTAGCACAGTCGCTCTGCTTAATAATCTTCCTGGAACACAATCCTTCCACCAGCCAATTCAGCCAAAGGACTTTCACCACCACCATTTCCCTGATATGGAAATCTTCTTGAGAAGGTTTGCCAATGAATATCCCAACATCACCCGGCTTTATTCATTAGGAAAATCAGTAGAGTCAAGGGAACTTTATGTAATGGAGATATCTGATAACCCAGGTGTCCATGAACCAGGTAATAAGCATGGTCTTATACATAATTTCAGTAGTGCCTTTCAGAGCTATGTACCATATTTCTGTGTTTCATCTAGAAAAGTCACCTTAAGTATGTGTAACTGGAACAAGGAAAATGTAACCAATCTTTTGCAAGAAAAAAAGAATATCCATTTCATAATCCATATTAGGCACGGTATTTAATGTACTGCATAGATTAGATTTTTTTCTGCTAATGGTATTTTTATTTTCATATTATATGGCATGTGTGTGCATGTGTGTATGCTTTGAACCTGCACAGATATATATTAGTAAAGAACCTGCTTTATAAGATACTTTTTCCTGTTTCTTTTGCCAAAATATATCTTTTCTTAAATTTTCAAGGTCTTACATATGTAGGGGAAAAAATAGAGTCCATGGTAAAATAAAAAGGAAAGAAACTCTTCCTTGTAATTATTTTGTTTTTAGGTGAACCAGAATTTAAGTACATTGGAAACATGCATGGAAATGAAGTGGTCGGACGGGAACTGCTATTGAACCTCATTGAATACCTTTGTAAGAACTTTGGAACAGACCCTGAAGTGACAGATTTAGTCCGCAGCACTAGAATTCACCTTATGCCTTCCATGAATCCTGATGGGTATGAAAAGGCCCAGGAAGGTAAAGAACAGCTATCTATTAATGCTTAACCTTTTTGGTTATCATATAGCATGATTATTTGGGAGTAGAAGAGAATTTGAACTGGTTGTTTCCTTGGAATTTATCATTTTGTTCTTATATAATTGTTCTGGCTTTTGTATTCTTATAAGATAGGCTAGTTCATTCAACAATTATGATACCAGGTTTACATTTAATGGAGTTCTCCACTTCGGTAATGGCTCTTATTTCCTAAAGATAATATAAGATTTTAATAAATTTTTCCATTTTAACAATAATTTTAAATAACTTAATTATTTGATTAATAAGAAATTAACAAATAACTTAATTTTAAAAGTTTAATTGCTTTTAAAAATTACCATTACCCAGTAATCTTGTTAAATTACTGTATTGGGAACACTGTCGCATAGGTGAAAACTCAACACCAAATCTCTTTTGAAGCCAGCGATTCTGTATTGACTCCCAGTTGTACTCCCCCTGCATATTCTAAACCTGCTGAGGTATTGACTTACCATTCCTCTACCTCCTCTGGGCCAGCCCATATCTGCCTCAGGGCAATATAGTCAGAAGAGGGTGGGGGGCAGGTTGCTTAGAGGGGCCACTTTATGCTGAACACTAGGAGTGTGAGAGTCTGTTTTTGCCCACCCGCGGTTACGTCCAGGCAATCATACCAGTGAGTAGAGTAGGTACCACCATATGAATATGCAGCCACATGGCTCTCACTGACTGAACACTAAGAGAATCATTTTTTATTATTCAGTGTACTTCACTAAGGACCTTCCTTATTGTCAGCCTCACAAATCCCTCCACATTCCTCTTTTGAGACCTTTACTGAGAGATGGAACAACTCACTACCAGTGAACCCCCCAGTAGGTTTTTCTCATTCACTTGCAAATTTTCCTCATTGCTGTGATTATAATAGGATTCCCACTCCTTATTAAAAAAGAGTAAATTTAGATTCAACCCTTTCTTCATCAGGTTAAACTTCCAACTGTGTTCTTGACTGACTACCTTTTTGTGATTACTTTAAGCATATCAGTTTTCTTTTTTTCATTCGGTCTGTTTCTTTAGGATGTCTAAGTGACGTGTATACCAATACAACAGAACCTCCCTCTGATCAGTCGTGTCCCCTCAACATTGTGATCGTGTCGGTGTATGGATTATTGGCAATTGAGCAATACTTTTTTTTGAGCCAGTACTTTAATATAATTTCTCTAGTTGGATATTTTCTTCCCCTTAAAGTATGGACAGAGGGCAGAAAAGAAAGGATAATAGTTTCACCTTTCTGGTGAAAAAGATCTGGAGGAGATACAATTTTTTAATGTGCAATACCGAAAACTGTATTTTTCGGTTTAATCATAGTGTGATTACTCGTAGTGAAGACTGATGTGTTCACATTTACTTTTGGATTAAGATAGCTGAAATATTATGTGTTGGGTTAAAATGTAAGTGAAACATGGCTTAAATTTAAATACTTTATCATACAGGAGATTCAGTAAGTGTAATTGGCAGAAACAACAGCAACAACTTTGACCTGAACCGAAATTTCCCAGACCAGTTCTTTCAGATCACAGATCCTACCCAGCCGGAAACTATCGCTGTAATGAGCTGGATGAAGTCCTATCCATTTGTACTGTCAGCAAACCTGCATGGAGGTAATAGCAACCTGATACTCCAGTAATTAATTCTTGTTGAGAGCATTTGAAAATCCTGGTGGAATGTTATCTGTTTATAGTTTCAGGCTTTCTTAAAATGGGTATCCTATTACCGATTTTACAGCAGAAAATAATAAAGATCTTTTCTCATTGCTTTTTAAAAAAATTTTTTAAATTAACATATAATGTATTATTAACCCCAGGGGTACAGGTCTGTGAATTGCCAGGTTTACACACTTCACAGCACATACCTTCCCCAAAGTCCATAACCCAACCACCTTCTCCCTACACGCCCCACCCCCGCCGCAACACTCAGTTTGTTTTGTAAGATTAAGAGTCTTGTGGTTTGTCTCCCTCCTGATCCCATCTTGTCTCATTGCTTTTTAAGCAAATTTCCTATTTTCCCCCTTTTCTTTCCTACTCTTCCCCTCCCCTATCCTCCCTCCTACATTCTTCTTCCTCTCTCCTTCTTCTCTCTCTCCTTGTCCTCCTCTCTCCCCCACCCTCACTTAGTTATTCAAGTGTTTTATATGTATCCCTCACATGTGTTTTATATTCATTTATATTCATTCCTCTCAGTGGGAATTTGGTAACATACTCTCTGTCATTCAGAGAAATTAAACACTAACAAACTTGAAATTTTTAGTCCTATTCTTCACTAGAATTTAATACTCTTTTATGTAAGTTTAGAAGACATTCCCTTATTTTTGCCTTGCTACGAATTAAACTGTAGCACAATGGCCTCATCCTTCTGTAGTGTTTGGGCGTATACACTTTCATAGAATTCAGCAGGAATTGGTCAGTTGGATAGGATGAGAGGTCAAGATTAAAAATCATCACAATGTTTGACTAGGGCTATATGAGTAAGAGTGAAAGTGTAAATACCAAAGAGAACTGAAAACATATGTCTGCAAGTAAACTTGTACATGAATATTCATAGTAGCATTATTCATAATAACCTGAAAGTATAAATAACCCAAATATCCATTACCTGATGAGTGGCCAAATAAAATATAGTATACTCATACAATTGATTATTATTTGACTGTGAAAAGCAATGCAGTCCTGATGCATTTTACAACATAAATGAACCTTGAAAATAAGCTAAGTGCTAGAAACCAGTCACCAAAAACCATACGTTACATGATTACATTTTATGAAATGTTCAGAGCAGGTAAATGTATAGAGATAGATAACAGATTCATGGTTGCCTCAGGCTATGGTGAACAATGGTGGGAGGAAATGGGAGTGACTGCTAATGGGTACAGGGTTTTCTTCTGGCATGATGAAATGATCTATAATTAGATAGTAATGATGGTTGTACAACCCTGTGAATGTACTAAACAACATTGAATTATATACTTTAAAGGGATGGATTATATGTTACGTGAATTACGGTTGACCCCCAAACAACATGAGAGTTAAGGGGGCTAGCCCATGTGCAGTTGGAAATGCATGTATAACTTTTGACTTCCCCCAGACTTAACTAGTAACAGCCCACTGTTGGCCAGAAGCCTTACTGATAACAACAACAGTTGATTAACATGTATTCTGTATGTTATGTGTATTATATACTGTATGCTTCGAATAAAGTAAGCTTGAAAACAAATTTATGATACCAAGAAAATCGTTTTTAGAAATACATTAATTCATTTCTACAAAATCATTAAGAAATACACATATAGTATTGTATTGATAAAAGTCTGCATGTAAGTGGATCCATGCAATTCAAGCCCCTGTTATTTAGGGGTCAACTCTTCAATAAAGCTGGATTTTTGTGTTGTTTTGTCTTTGTTTTAAAGAGCAAAGGTATTAGCATCAAGGGTAAGGGAAGTAATTAAGTGTCAACATATGTTGGATTATCTAATAAAGTATCAGAGTTGAAATTTGATGGACTATTAACCTGCCATGTTATTTATTTTTTTTTATTCTTTTTACCTGTGATTTTAGAATGACAGTACACACTTATGATGTTTATAATACTAGCTCCATTCCAATGAACATAATTTAGAGATTGACATATGTGGTATCAAGACCTTGGCATGGTGGGAGATACATCTTCAATCATGTGGACTTGTTTCTTTCCAGGACATATTTTGCTATAAATTTCCCTCTTAGAACCACTTTTGCTGCATCTCAAAGGTTTTTGAATGAGTGTGTTTTTATTTTTCATTTGTTTCTATGTACTTTTTAATTTTTCTTTTATTTTCTGATTGACCTATCTATTTTTTAGAAACATACTATTTAACCTCCATGTATTTGTGGTCTTTCCAGATTTTTTTCTTGTGGTTAACTTCTAATTTCATAGCATTGTGGTCAGAAAAGATGCATGGTATGACTTCTGTCTTTTTCAGTTTGTTGAGACTTGCTGTGTGGCTCAATATGTGATCTGTTCTGGAGAGTATAACATGTGCAGTTGGAAAGAATGTGTATTCCGCTGTTTTAGGATGAATATATCTGTTAAATCCAGCTGGTCCAGTGTATCATTCAAAGCCATTGTTTCCTTGTTGATTTTCTGTTTAGATGATCTGTACATTGATATAAGTGGAGTGTTAAAGTCCCCAATTACTGTGTTATTATCAATTAGTTCCTTCATGTTTATTATTATTTTATGTATTTGAGTGCCCTCTATTGGGTACATAAATATATATTCTGAGGATTTTACTTATTTATTTGTTAGAGAGAGAGCACAAGCATGGGGAACAGCAGGCAGAGGGAGAAGCAAGCTCCCTGCTGAGCAAGGAGCCCGATGTACAACTTGATCCCAGCACCCTGGGATCATTATCTGAGCCACAGGCAGACACTTAACTGACTGATCCAGGAATCCCTGGGTGCATAAATATTTACCATTGTTACATCTTCTTGTTGGATCATCACCTTTATTACTCTATAGTGTCCTTCTTTGTCTCTTATTACAGTCTTTGTTTTATTTTTTCATTTATTTATTTTTAAAGGATTTTATTTATTTATTTGAGAGAGAAAGAGCAAGAGAGAGCATGAGAAGGGGGAGGGTCAAAGAGAGAAGCAGAGTCCCCGCTGAGCAGGGAGCCCAATGTGGGACATGATTCCGGGATTCCAGGATCATGACCTGAGCTAAAGGCAGTCACTTAACTAACTGAGCCACCCAGCGCCCAGTAGTCTTTGTTTTAAAGTCTATTTTGTCTGATTAAATATCGTTACTCTGGCTTTCTTTTGACATCCATTTGTATGATAGATGTTTGTTTTTCCATTTCCCTCACTTTCAGTCTGCAGCCGTCTTTAGGCCTAAAATGAGTCTCTTGTAGACAGCATATAGATGGATCTTGTTTTTTATCCATTCTGTCACTCTCTGTCTTTTGACTGGAGCATTTAGTCTGTTTATATTCAGAGTAATTATTGATAAATATGTATTCATTGCCATTTTATTATTTGTTTTGTGGTTGTTTCTGAAGATTTTTTCTGAATATTTCCTGTCCTCCATGGTTTGTGATATATTCGGATTTCTTTCTCTTTATTCTTTGCAAATTTATGAATTTGTGAACTGTGGTTATCATTAGGTTTGTTTTTTATTTTTCTCTCCTTTTTTACTCAGGGAGTCTCCTTTCATATTTCTTTTAGGGATACTTTACTGGTCACGAACTCTACTTTAGTTTTTGTTCGTTTGGGAAAATCTTTATCTCTTCTTCCATTCCGAATGATAGAGTTGCTGGATAGAGTATTCTTGGTTGTAGGTTTTTCCCATTTAGCACTATTATGCCCCTCCTTTCTGACTTGGGAGGTTCCTGCTGAAAAATCTACTGATAGCTTTATGGGGTTTCCTTTGTATGTAACTGTCTTTTGTCTTGCTGCTTTTAATATTTTATCTTTATCAGTGTATTTTGCCATTTTAATTACAATTTATCTTTTTTTTTAAGATTTTATTTATTAATTTGACAGACAGAGATCACAAGCAGGCAGAGAGGAGGAATCAGGCAGAGAGGAGGAAGCAGGCTCCCCGCCGAGCAGAGAGCCCGATGCAGGGCTTAATCCCAGAACCTTGGAATCATGACCCGAGCCGAAGGCAGAGGCCTCAACCCACTGAGCCACCCAGGTGTCCCTTAATTACAATATATCTTGGTGTGGATCTGCTTTTGTTGATTTTGTTGGGGGATCTCTGTGCTTCCTGGATCTGGATATCTGTTTCCTTCCCCAGAGTAGGGCAGTTTTTAGCTGTTATTTCTTCAAATAAATTCTCTGCCCCCCTTTCTCAATTTCTTTCTCTAGGACTCCTATAATACAAATCTTTTTTTTCTTAACAGAGAGAGAGACAGTGGGAGAGGAACACAAGCAAGGGGAGTGGGAGAAGGAGAAGTAGGCTTCCCGCTGAGCCAGGAGCCTGATGCAGGACTCGATCCCAGACCCTGGGATCATGACCTGAGCCAAAGGCAGACACTTAACAACTGAGCCACCCAGGCGCCCTATAATACAAATCTTTTTGTGTCTGATAGAGTCACTGAGTTCCCTAAGTCTGGACTTGTTTTGCATAATTTTTTTTCTCTCCTTTGTTCAACCTTATTACTTTCCATTACTCTGTCTTCTAGGTCTGTTCATTCCATCAAATATTTAATTTATTGACCCCTTTAACTCTGCTATTATTCCTTATCTCTGTGTTAATGGTCCCACTGATGTCCTCTGCTCTTTTCTCAAGTCCAGTGAGTATCTTTATAATCATTGCTTTAAATTCTTTATCAGCCATGTTATTTATATCTGCTTTGTTTAGATCTCCAGCTCTAGCCTTGTCTATTCTTTCATTTGGGATACATATCTCTGTCTTTTCATTTTGTCTAAGTCTCTGTGCCTGTTTCTGTGCATTAGGAAAGTTAGCTACATTTCCTATCTTGAGGATAAGGGCCTTATAAAAAGGTCTAGTATTGTTCTGCTCTGTGTGTCATCCCTTCTTCCCCTAGAAGCCTGGTGTGTCTAGGAGTTATCTTCAATGTGTGCTATGTGTGCTCTGCTGTTTTGTCCTGGTTGCTTTATCCTTCAGGCCAGTTGCCTGCAGAGGCTCTCTTTGCCTGTTGTGGGCAGTATTTGGTCCCTGTCTTGAATGAGGTGAGTTTTAACTAGATATGCTCTGGTTTGCTTGTGAGATGAGACCTGTTGCCACCACCACTGGGACTGGGGCCCTACAGAACTCCCAGTTCAGGAGACACATTGTGGGCAAGGGCTTAGGCCAGTCTTCTGGGGTGAGGGTCCATGGGGTTGGAACTCAAGCAAGTGAGACTGGGAAGGGTGGCTCTTCCAGAGCACGGATGTGGGAAGGTGGAGGAATGGGGGGATAGAGCTTGGTGTAAGAAAGTTAGGTAGTGAGTGTCAATGCTGCACTGGTTCCCACAGGTGGCCCTGTGCTTATGCTGAGGAATGGGGGAGGGAGATCGCTCTGGCCAGTTTCTTTGTTCCTGGAGATGTCTCTCGGTAAATGCTGCCTCTCTGGGACACAGTCTGAGATGAGGAAGTAACCTCCCCTCCTTGTGCCCCAGGTGCTCCTCAGATCGCTGCTTCCATGCTGCATGTCCACACACAATTTCCCCTGCCTTCTCTTAAAGAGCAGCCCCAATGTCCTTTAAGTTCTCCCAGAGCCAAGCATGCTGACATTTAAAACTCCAGGCTTTAAGCCCCACTGGTTGCAAGGACTCGTGGAATTCGGGCCTTTTTGCTTTCCAAACCAATTGCTACGGGGGTTTGTTTTCCCCTGTGCATCCCTCTGTCTCTCGACTTTCTCTGCAACTATGGTTCTCTCTCCACTGCAGCGGCCATGATCCATTTCTCTCCTAAACCATGTCTCCACATTTCCTACCTTCTTCTGTGTGGCCTCTTCTCTATGTTTAGTTGTGGAATTTGTTGTGCCAGACTTCAGATTGATTTCTGGGGTATTTAGGATGTTGATAGTTTTCTAGCTGTATTCATGGGATGCAGTGAGCCTGTGGTTCTCCTATTCTACCACCATCTACCCCTCCCTCTCAATGATTTATTTTGTTTTCTTATCATGAAATCTTTAAGTGAGTTTTGAAATCTTAGCAAAGAAATTTAAAAGAGGATTTCTTTGGTGTCAAAAATTTAGAAGGATTTTGTCTTGTTTTGTTTTTTAAAGATTTTATTTATTTATGAGAAAGAGAGAGTGCACACAAGCAGGGGGAGTGGCAGGCAGAGGGAGAGGGAGAAGCAAGTTCCCGCTGAGTGGAGAGCCCAACATGGGACTCGATCCTAGGACCTGGGATCATGACCTGAGCCCAAGGCAGATGTATAACCAACTGAGCCACCCAAGTGCCCCAGGATTTTGAAAGAATATAGAGAATAGTAAAATTCCTCTTTGTAAATTTTGATACAATTTTTGTATTGAAGTAAAATTCATACAAAAAAAATTAATCATGTTAAAGTGAATAATTCAGTGACATTTTGTGTATTCACAATGTTGTGCAACCACCATCTCTATTTAGCTCTAAGACATTTTTCCTCCCTAAAAGGAAATTTCTTACCTACTAAGCAATTCCTTCCTATTTTCCCCTCCCCTCAAGCCCTGCTAACAACCAGTCAGTATTCTGTCTCTGTGGACTTGCCTGTTTTGAATATTTCATAGAAATTGTGTCATGCAATATATGATCTTTTATGTCTACTTTCGCTTAACATAATGTTTTCAAGTTCATTTAGATTGTAGCATTTATTAGTAGTACTTCATTCCTTTTTATGGGCAAATAATATTTCATTGTATGTATATTTCATTGTACATATGTATATTTATTTATCCATTTTTCCACTGAAGGACATTTGGGTTGTTTCCACTTGCTCACTATTATGAATAATATTGCTGTGAACAATAGTATAAAATATCTGAGTCCCTGCTTTCAATGCTTTTGAGTAATTCCATGCTTAGTGCTTTTTAAAAGAAAGTTTAATTCCAGTGTGGTTAACATATAGTGTTATATTAATTTCAGATGTATGATATAGTGATTCAACAACTTTCTACATTACTTAGTGCTCGTCATGATAAGTGTACTCTTAATCCCCTTCACCTATTTCCCCCAACCCCCTACCAGGCTTCCCTCTGGTAATCCTCAGTTTGTCCTCTATAGTTAAGAGTCTGTTTTTTGTCTGTCTCTTTTTCTATGTTCATTTGTTTTGTTTCTTCAGTTCCACATATGAGTGAAATCATACGGTATTTGTCTTTTTCTGACTTATTTCATTCAGCCATGTTTTAGCTTTTTGATGGAAAAGCCATCATATGATGATTGCCTCTTTATCTTTTTAAGGAACTACCAAACTGATTTCCACAGTTGCCATACCACTCTACATTCCTGGCAATGTATGAGGGTTCCAGTTTTTCTATATCCTCATCAACGCTTATTATTTTCTGTTTTTTATATTATAGCCATTTTAGTGGTTAAAGAGTGGTATATCATTGTAGTTTTCACTTGCATTTCTCTGATGACTAATAATGAGCATCTTTTCTTGTCTTGGCCATTTGTGTATCTACTTTGGAGAAATATCTGCTCAAGTCTTTTGCCAATGTGAAATTTTTAGTCTTTTTGTTGAGATGTAAGAATTCTTTATATAGTCTAGATTCTAGACCCTTATCCAATTGCTGATTTTGAAATATTTTCTCCTGTTCTCTGTTCTATAGATTATATTTTAACTTTTTAAAAATTTTAGCTTTCTTAATGATGTCCTTGACACAAAAAAGTTTTTAATTTTGATGAAATCAAATTTATTTTTTCCTTTATTGTTCCTGCTTTTTAGGTTGATACTAATTATTTTTTAAAAATAGACTGTTTAACAGAAATAAGTCTCTTATGACCTTTTTTTTCTTTCCTTAGAAAATTGGCTGTTGGAAAAACAGTACTGACTAGAAGTTGATGTTGACTTTTTTCTGTTTGAATTTTTAGATATGGGTCATAATTCTGGGGTGAAATTAAATTTTTTTGACACATTAAATTTGTCTAGGAAGAGGTATGGAAGTATACTTGTTTTTGTTAGAACTATTTTGGGGAATAGAATAAGCATACTTCTTCATACTTCTTAAAGAATTTTTTTTTTTCTGTGTCAGTGGTATTTGTTACCACAAGATTACTTCCATCTAAATTCAAATTGAGTATGTTCTTTCAATTCCATTCCCATGAAGTGGCATGATAAAAAGGGCAAATATCTATCTATGCTTAGCAGTGGTAGGCTATATGGACAGATGAACAAATGAAAACCATGTGACAAATAGAAAAATAAGGGATTTCATCTTGGGGTGGGAGAGTAGGCATGTGTAGCTCAGGGCTCTTACTTGAGAAATACCCTAACTTCTTTATGCCCTATGAGGAGCATGAAGGGACATATGCTTTAAAGCATCAGTTTCTTTACCTTAGGTCATGAAAAATCATACAATGCCACTCCAGTTAACTAATTTCTAAAGTGAGTATAAGGGAAATTTTAGCATTTTTTACTGAGTGTAGGGCTGGCTCTGCTATTCATACATGTCATTTCACCCCTCTATTTTAGACTCCACATCTGCAAAATGAAGAGGCTGGATTAGTTGACCTTCAAGGATCCTTTCTTATTTTAAAATTCCATGACATTATAAATGACTGAACTTTATTAGAAGAGTATCACATTTTGCTCATTTTTTCTGATCCAATATATTGTAAAACTGTTTAAATTAAGCCTGTATACTTCTGGTTTTGGCTCTGACATAAATTATACCTAGAAGTTCAGGTACATTCCTAAGACCTTTCTAGTTAAGGCAACCTTTAAGTGTCATGCATAGCTATTTAATATTTCACTTATCCAATGGATTTTCCGTTGAGGAAATTAGCAACTTTTTTATTTCTGATGAGGAAATAAGCCTTGGAAAATTGTATTAGTTTTTTCTCTTGGCATTTCTATTGGTACTGTTGTCAAAGTGTACTTTATGTTGGTACCCATCTTGAAGGCGATAACATGATACATTTTCCTTTTTTCCCTTTGCAGGTTCTTTGGTAGTGAACTACCCTTTTGATGATGATGAACAAGGGCTTGCCACATATAGTAAATCACCAGATGATGCTGTGTTTCAACAAATAGCACTTTCTTATTCCAAGGTAAGTTTGTGTTTAAACAAAAGTACTCTCAGATTCATTAATTTAAAAAATGGGTTGAAACAAAGTCAGGTAAGACTATGGTCAAGTGCTTTCTTTTTGGTTAAGCTTTCCATGATTCCTTACAGTCAGTCTTAACTGCTTTTTCTACTGTTTTCTACCTTACTTTGATTATACTACATATTTCTCCATTAGCCTTTAATCTCAAGTAATGTCTTTTTGTCTACAATTTTTAGCATAGCACCTGAATCATAATAAACTAAACATGGTAATATAAATTAGCATGCTGGTTTATTTCATTTGGCTAGTATTTAAGTTATAAACCTACTTGTAGTCTAAGGTAGAGGTTGACAAGCTCCAGCTCTAGGGCCAAATCCAGCCCATTAACTGCTTTTGTAAATAAAATATTAACACTGCAACTCTGTGGTCTCAATCACAGCCTTCTGTCATTTCACATTGCCCGTGCCTTCATTGTGAGATTGTTGGGAGTTTCTAACAAGAGAATATATCTATTATTACACTTTAAAAAATAGTTGCCTTCTGTTTGGGCACACCAGGAGTAGAGGGATGTTCATGGCATAAGAGAATATTATACCCTCTGAATAATCAAAATAAAAATTAAGTGATCAGATTTTGCTCATATCCCCATCAAATTTGGTGCCTGATATTATAGTTCTTCTTTTTATCCTCATTGTGACTTTGAGTTCCTTAGCGTCTTTTTGTTTTCTTTTCTTTTCTTTTTTTTTTTTTTTAAGATTTTATTTATTTATTAGAGAGAGAAAGAACACGAGCACACTTGAGCAAGGGGGAGAGACGGAGAGGGAGAAGTAGACTCCCTGCTGAGCAGGGAGCCTGACAGGGCTCCATCCCAGGGCCCTAGGACCATGACTTGAGCCAAAGGCAGACACTTAATCGACTGAGCCACCCAGGCGCCCTTTTTGTTTTTGTTTTCTTTGACTTTTAATTCTTTTGATTTTACTTTCTATCCCACTACTTACGGACATCCCTTTCAGTGATACTCTCACTCACACCTTGGGATACCCTTTTGACCTACCTGCCTTGCCAGTGTCCAATCCACAGTAATTACCACTATATCCCAGAAAAGTCGCACAGTCATGGAAATCGACCACACTGTATCTATGCTCTCTAACCTCAGCAGAGCCCTCAGTTCTCCTTGGCAGTATTTCATGTTTTGCTCCTTGACTCTTTGGCTCATTTCCCACTTGGATGATTCTAAACTTTTGTCCTCTATCTGAACCTCCTAATCCCAGCTTTACTCG
Source organism: Mustela nigripes (assembly GCF_022355385.1). Taxonomy (NCBI): domain Eukaryota; kingdom Metazoa; phylum Chordata; class Mammalia; order Carnivora; family Mustelidae; genus Mustela; species Mustela nigripes. The sequence goes on from NC_081572.1 coordinate 43,428,952, forward strand.
CCTTATTCTTAGTAGATCACTTTGCCTTGACTAAGTATACCTTTGAATAATCTGATGTGAGTTCATTCAGATAATGTCTTCTCTGTTATTACCAATTTGTGACTTTCCCATATTTTCCTCCATTTCTTGATCCCACCACATCCTGCTTCTTCTGAAATCTTATGCCTCCATTTCCTCTGTTGTAAATGGGAAAGGTGATAATTAAAAACCTCACTCTTTACTCACAGCCTCCTTTCTCTTAGCCATGATCTGTCATGATCTATCATTCCCCCTTGTGCCCTGCCATATAGCTTCATGGTGAGGAAAAGCAAACCAAGACAATCTGCAAAGACAGAAGAGGGGGACTAATGAAGGGTAGTCCTGAAGGTGATGGAATGATCACCAAACATAAAGTACACCCAAAATCTGAAACCTAAATAAAGAAGCAGCTGGGCAGATGAGAGTACTGGAATATTGGGAAGAGATTTCAAAGTATATACAACTTACAAGATCTGGTGCAATTTAAAGGGACAGACATAATTTAAAAAGATAGATGGATTTAAAGGGAAATCTTTCAAACTCTTAACTTCTGGGGCAGAAAAAAAGGCAAAAAGAAATGAAGAAATGCCCTTTGGTGTAATTGGACAGTGAAGAGGAAAAAAAGAAAGAATGGGAGGTGTAGGATTGTACAAGACAGAAGAAAACCATAAAATCAGGAGACTCACAGCTGTACCCTTAACATCAAGGCAGATAAAACAAAAACAAGCTAAAGTACCTTGACTGCTAGACTGACAGAAAAGGGTACCCTTAACTAAGAATTTTATGTATAACAGCCCAGTATTATAAAAATGAGCACAATATTAGTAAAATCCATGGAGAACTATTTGAGAAAATTAGGAAATGAAATTTTGTCTATTGTCTAAGGAAACCTGAACTATCACCAAAAAATGATCAAGAAGCAGAAAAAAACTGTAAGTCAAACACTCCAAACAGATTAAATATACCCAAACACACATTGAGTATATGAAAACCCGTGAAGGCTCAGCTATTTAAAAAATGAAAACAGAAATAGAAAAAAAAAGATAGGAAGAGAACAAGACAAAATCATCTCTAAAACAAAAAGAACTTATAAGAGCTAAAGACCTCATACTTACTACCAACTATACAATTTCAAACTTACTACACAACTACAGTAATTAAGATACTGCCATACTGACATAACTAAAGATCAGTGAATTAAAATTGAGTACAGAAATAATCTCTTATTTGTATGTTCAGTTGATTTTTTGACAAGGGCACCAAGACAATTCAGTGGAGAAAGAATAATCTTTCCAATAAATGGTGATATGAAAACTAAGCACATGTAAAATAATGAATTTGGGTCCCTTCCTCACATCATATTCCAAAATTATCTCAAAATGGATCATAGTCCTAAATGTAAGAGCTAAGCCTATAAAACTTTTAGAAAAAATACAGGAATAAATCTTTGTGACATTGGGTTAGACACTGGTTTCCTAGAGCACAAGTGACCCAAAAAAAGATACATTGGATATCATCAAATATTAAAACATTTTTTTGCTAGATTACCGTATTAGTTTCCGATAGTTGCTGCAACAAAGTTTCACCAGCTGGTTGCCCTAAAGCAGCAGACACTTATTTTCTCATTGTTCTAGAGTCTAGAAGTCCAAAATAAAGATGCTGGCAAGGGTAAGCTCTTTCTGAAGCCTGTAGGGGAATCCTTCCTTGTCTCTTCCTAGCTTCCAGTGTTTTGCTGGCAATCTTTGGCATTCATTGACTTCTAGATTGAGTACTCCAGTCCTCTGTCTTCACGTGGCATTCTCCCTATGTCTATAACCAGATTTTCCCTTTTTATAAAGATATCAGACATGTGGGATTAGGGCTCACTCTAATTACCTCATTTCAATGTGATTACCTCTGCAATCAAATACATATTCTGAAGTCTTTGGGGGTTAGGACTTCAGTATATCTTCTTGGGGAGATAGAATTCAAAACACATTAACAGAGTATCAAGGAAATACAAAGACAACCCACAAAATAGGAGAAAATTATATGTCTGATAAGAATCTTGTATCTAGGGTCGCCTGGGTGGCTCAGTAGGTTAAAGCCTCTGCCTTCAGCTCAGGTCGTGATCCCAGGGTCCTACGATCAAGTCCTGCATCTGGCTCTCTGCTCAGCAGGAGCCTGCTTCCCTTCCTCTCTCTCTACCTGTGATCGCTGTCTGTCAAATAAATAAATAAATAATCTTTAAGAATCTTATATCTAGAATATAGGAAGAACTCCTATAACTAGATAATTAAAAGGCAACCTAATTGAAAAATGAGTAAAGGATTTGAATCCACATTTCTCCAAAGAAGATACACAGATTACCAAGAAGTACACAAAAAGAGACTTAATATCATTAGCCATGAGGGATATGCAAATGAAAACCACAATGAGATAGCCATTTTGTACCCACTAGGATTGGCTATAATTTAAAAAAAATGGAAAATGGTAAAGATGTAGAGAAACTGGAACACTTCTATATTGCTGGTGGGAATGTAAAATGGTGCAACTGCTTTAGAAAACAGTATTACAGTTCCTAAGAATATTAAGTATAGAACTACCATATTATCTGACAATTCCACTCTTAGATAGATGCCCAAGATAAATGAAAACACATGCCACACAAAAGCTTATACAGTTGATCCTTGAATATCAACAGGGGTTTTAACTGCCTGGGCCCACTTGTATATGGATTTTTCCTGCAGTACAATACAGTACTGCAAATATATTCTCTTGTGATTTTCTCAATAACATTTTCTTTTCTCTAGTTTACTTTGTTGTAAGAGTACAGTATATAATATACTAAATATATGTTAATTCACTGTTATGTTATTGGTAATGTAACAGTAGACTATTAATGGTTAGGTTTTAGGGGAACAGAAGTTATACCTGGATTTTTGACTGTGTGGGGGCACTGGCACCACTAATCCCTGTGTTGTTCAAGGGTCAACTATACACGAATGTCATAGCAGCATTATCCATAGTAGCTAAAATGAAAACAATCCAAATGGCCATCAAATGATAAATGGATAAACAAAATATGGTCTATTCATGCAGCGAGTATTATCCAGCCATAAAGAGGGATAGAGTACAATAAATTACAACTTGAGTAACTCCGGAAAACATTATGCTAAGTGGAAGAAGGTAGTCACAAGAGACCACTTATTCACTTATTGTATGATTCCATTTATATGAAATGTCCAGAATAGGCAAGTCCATAGAGGTAGAAAATAGATTGGTGGTTGCCCAGGGCTTGGGAGGCAAGGAAGGCCACAGAGGAGGTTGAAGGAAAATGAGGAGTGCTAATGGGTGTGGATTTCTTATGGGGCGATAAAAAAGTCCTAAAATTACCATGGTGATTATCACACACCTCAGTAAATGTACTTCAAAAACCATTGAGATGTACACTTTAAATGGGTGAGTTATGTTGTATGTGAATTATATCTCAGTAAAGCAGATTTTAAGAACCTTAAGAAGACTGAGGGGTGGGGCATCCATTCCCATCCATCCCAGTTTAGGTATAGGCCAAAAGGAATCTAGAAGTTACGTATCAAAATATTAAATGATCTTTGGCTTATAATTTTTCTTCTTTTTGTGCTCTTGAATTTTCTAATCTTTTTATAATAACATTTATTATATATTAAGTATAATGAAATTCAATTAATTCAATTAAGTGAGAGTGAAGAAACAGCTTTCTGCTGTACAACGTGACAGACACCAACTGACAAGAAACTTTCAAGGAGGCATTAGTGGAAAAAGTAGTGAGTTCTGAATAAAAATTATTTTATTTTAGTTAACAGTATTACACCAGTGTTAATTTCCTTGTTTTGATCATTGTAGTTTGGTTACCTAAGATGCTAACATTAGGGAAAGCTGGATTGAGAGTATATAAAACTCTCTGTACTATTTTTGCAACTTCTCTGCAAGTCTAAAATTAGTTCAGGAGAGAGCAAAAGAAAAGAAGAAAACTGAGTAGTCTTTTGTCTCTGCTTCCTTACTGCTCTCTCCTCTCAGTTTCTTGTCATCTGTCTTCTCCCTCCATTGTTTTACCTGGAAGCCTCCCCTCAAAGTTTACCAGAAATCTGTTGGGTTTTTTTGTTTTACTTTCTTGATCTCTGAAGTCTGACACTATTGTCTTCTTCCCTTGATCTCTGCCCCATTGTGTATTAGAAAGTTCTGCCATTTTTTCTCTTTTGTTGGCTGCACATTGTCTCTTTCACTTTTTTTTTCCTCTCCATCTTCCATCCTTAGCCATTTTTACTATCTTAGCAATTGCATCCAATTGTATCACCACTATGTGGATGTCTTTTTAAAAAACTGTTTCACGGAATGGGAGTTATTTTAAACAGATGAAAAGATACAGGCAAACAAGAAGAAAATAAACCTAGAGAGCTCCCATCATTTAAAATCTTGGTATATGAGTTCTAGACTGTGTGTGGACTGAGACTAGACATCCTCACCCTCAGTCTTCTTTAAGTTGTCAAGCCATTAGCTTGAAAATTTTAATTAGGTTTTTAAAAAATGGTCAGAGGAGAGAGAATTAAAGGAGATGGCGAATGCACATGGTAAAATCAAAGGCCATCACTTTCTGGGGGCTCATGATCCCACTCTTGGATTATTTCAGTAGTACTTTGATGGGTCTCCCTGACTTTGGTTTCTTTTTCACATTATTTTTATAAACTTACTAGAGCCATGGATATTTCACATATCACCCTTTCCTTGGAGATTTTTAGTGGCTCTTTTTTACTCTGAGAATAAAGTCAAAATAAAGGAATAGCTACTTCCTAGAACTATGGTGTCTGGAGTGAGGTTTATACTAGATGATCCAATAAGATGTAGGAAGAATATTAAAAATTCTATTTATATTTTTAAGTTTATCCCTTAAATATTTTTTTATTTTTATCCAGGTTATATTATATGTATTATATTAGTATAATAGTACACATATATAATTTATAACTGAATGCATAGATAGACATAGGAGGTACATGCACATCTTCAGTGAAAAAACCAGAAAGCAAAAGAGCACTACCCAGCAATGGGGTAAAGCAGTGGGGGAAAGCAGTGGGATCATAAGCTTGTAATTGGTATGTTAAGTTTATGAAAGGGAATTGTTCATATATATGTGT